>NW_026284279.1:247500-252500 GCF_023373465.1 Oncorhynchus keta
ATACCATCCCCTGACCCCATACCATCCCCTGACCCCATACCATGACCCCATATCATCCCCAGACCCCATATCATCCCCCGACCCCATACCATCCCCGACCCCATATCATCCCCCGACCCCATACCATCCCCGACCCCATATCATCCCCCGACCCCATATCATCCCCGACCCCATACCATCCCCCGACCCCATACCATCCCCCGACCCCATACCATCCCCTGACCCCCTGATCCCATACCATCCCCTGACCCCATATCATCCCCGACCCCATATCATCCCCCCATCCCCTGACCCCATACCATCCCCTGACCCCATACCATCCCCTGACCCCATATCATCCCCCGACCCCATACCATCCCCCGACCCCATACCATCCCCCGACCCCATACCATCCCCTGACCCCATACCATCCCCTGACCCCATACCATCCCCTAACCCCATATCATCCCCCGACCCCATATCATCCCCTGACCCCATATCATCCCCTGACCCCATATCATCCCCTGACCCCATATCATCCCCCGACCCCATATCATCCCCCGACCCCATATCATCCCCCGACCCCATATCATCCCCTGACCCCATATCATCCCCAGACCCCATATCATCCCCGACCCCATATCATCCCCCGACCCCATATCATCCCCCGACCCCATATCATCCCCTGACCCCATATCATCCCCTGACCCCATATCATCCCCCGACCCCATACCATCCCCCGACCCCATATCATCCCCTGACCCCATATCATCCCCTGACCCCATACCATCCCCGACCCCATACCACCCCCTGACCCCATACCATCCCCTGACCCCATATCATCCCCTGACCCCATATCATCCCCTGACCCCATACCATCCCCTGACCCCATATCATCCCCCGACCCCATACCATCCCCTGACCCCATACCATCCCCTGACCCCATACCATCCCCTGACCCCATATCATCCCCTGACCCCATACCATCCCCTGACCCCATATCATCCCCTGACCCCATACCATCCCCCGACCCCATACCATCCCCTGACCCCATACCATCCCCTGACCCCATATCATCCCCTGACCCCATATCATCCCCTGACCCCATACCATCCCCTGACCCCATATCATCCCCCGACCCCATACCATCCCCTGACCCCATATCATCCCCTGACCCCATACCATCCCCTGACCCCATACCATCCCCTGACCCCCCACCCCATCATCCCCGACCCCATATCATCCCCCGATCCCATACCATCCCCTGACCCCATACCATCCCCTGACCCCATATCATCCCCTGACCCCATATCATCCCCTGACCCCATATCATCCCCTGACCCCATACCATCCCCTGACCCCATATCATCCCCCGATCCCACACATCACGGAGACGGGCCCAGATGAAAGCAAAACCTACCTACTCGATAACACACGCACTCCCTCCCCCTCTGAGGCGAAGTGGATCCTGACTCTTTACTAAAAAGCAATATATCAACGAGCCGAGGACAGGAAAGCTTAAAGGAAGGAAGGAAAATCCCTCTACTTTCAGAGAACATAAAATAAATTCAGTACAATATTAGTGGAGAAAAAAAAAACATCTGTGTTTTAGGGTTTTTTTAATTGGTTAGAAAAGAATCCAATCAAAATGTCCTGCCTTATATGGTCAGTCATCCCTGCTACAATGACTCCGGGGTCAGAGGGAGCTACCACTCAGCCACCACTCAGCCTGGGACGTACAGACCACCCACGGTATGAGGAACACAGTGTCATACAACCATGGGGGTTTGTTTCACTGAGACACAGACTTTCACTGGACTCTCTATTAATCACACACAACATATATGGGGGCTGGTTTCCCGGACAGACAGTTGTGAAGTTCGGAAGTTTACATACACCTTTAGCCAAATACATTTAAACTCAGTTTCTCCATAATTCCTGACATTTAATCCTGGTAAAAAAAAATCCCTGTTTTTAGGTCAGTTAGGATCACCACTTTATTTTAAGAATGTGAAATGTCATAATAATAGTAGAGAGAATGATTTATTTCAGCTTTTATTTCTTTCATCACATTCCCAGTGGGTCAGAAGTTTACATTACACTCAATTAGTATTTGGTAGCATTGCCTTTAAATTGTTTAACTTGGGTCAAACGTTTTCGGGTAGCCTTCCACAAGCTTTTTGGGTGATTTTTGGCTCATTCCTCCTGACCAGAGCTGGTGGAACTGAGTCAGGTTTGTAGGCCTCTATGCTCTCACCTACGTTTCTATGGGATCGAGGTCAGGGCTTTGTGACGGCCACTCCAATACCCTGACTTTGTTGTCTTTAAGCCATGTTTCCACAACTATGGAAGTCTGCTTGGGGTCATTGTCCATTTGGAAGAACCATTTACGACCAAGCTTTAACTTCCTGACTGATGTCTTGAGATGTTGCTCAGCTCCCCGACCTAAACCCAATGTCAGACCCCTAAACCTAAACCCAATGTAGGACCCCTAAACCTAAACCCAATGTCAGACCCCTAAACCCAACATCAGACCCTAAACCCAATGTCAGACCCCTAAACCTAAACCCCATGTAGGACCCCTAAACCTAAAGTCAGCTCAACCAATCGTAATACAGGACCCCTTAACCCTAAACCCAATGGAAGGCCCTTAACCCAATGGGAGGCCCTTAACCCTAAACCCAATGGGAGGCCCTTAACCCTAAACCCAATGGGAGGCCCTTAACCCTAAACCCAATGGGAGGCCCTTAACCCTAAACCCAATGGGAGGCCCTTAACCATAAACCCAATGGGAGGCCCTTAACCATAAACCCAATGGGAGGCCCTTAACCATAAACCCAATGGGAGGCCCTTAACCCTAAACCCAATGGGAGGCCCTTAACCCTAAACCCAATGGGAGGCCCTTAACCCTAAACCCAATGGGAGGCCCTTAACCCTAAACCCAATGGGAGGCCCTTAACCCTAAACCCAATGGGAGGCCCTTAACCCTAAACCCAATGGGAGGCCCTTAACCCTAAACCCAATGGGAGGCCCTTAACCCTAAACCCAATGGGAGGCCCTTAACCCTAAACCCAATGGGAGGCCCTTAACCCTAAACCCAATGGGAGGCCCTTAACCCTAAACCCAATGGGAGGCCCTTAACCCTAAACCCAATGGGAGGCCCTTAACCCTGGGAGGCCCTTAACCCTAAACCCAATGGGAGGCCCTTAACCCTAAACCCAATGGGAGGCCCTTAACCCTAAACCCAATGGGAGGCCCTTAACCATAAACCCAATGGGAGGCCCTTAACCATAAACCCAATGGGAGGCCCTTAACCATAAACCCAATGGGAGGCCCTTAACCCTAAACCCAATGGGAGGCCCTTAACCCTAAACCCAATGGGAGGCCCTTAACCCTAAACCCAATGGGAGGCCCTTAACCCTAAACCCAATGGGAGGCCCTTAACCCTAAACCCAATGGGAGGCCCTTAACCCTAAACCCAATGGGAGGCCTAAACCCAATAAGGCCCTTAACCCTAAACCCAATGGGAGGCCCTTAACCCTAAACCCAATGGGAGGCCCTTAACCCTAAACCCAATGGGAGGCCCTTAACCCTAAACCCAATGGGAGGCCCTTAACCCTAAACCCAATGGGAGGCCCTTAACCCTAAACCCAATGGGAGGCCCTTAACCCTAAACCCAATGGGAGGCCCTTAACCCTAAACCCAATGGGAGGCCCTTAACCCTAAACCCAATGGGAGGCCCTTAACCCTAAACCCAATGGGAGGCCCTTAACCCTAAACCCAATGGGAGGCCCTTAACCCTAAACCCAATGGGAGGCCCTTAACCCTAAACCCAATGGGAGGCCCTTAACCCTAAACCCAATGGAAGGCCCTAAACCCAATGGAAGGCCCTTAACCCTAACCTCAATTGAAGGCCCTTAACCCTTAACCCAATGGAAGGCCCTTAACCCTAACCTCAATGGGAGGCCCTAAACCCTAAACCCAATGGAAGGCCCTTAACCCTAACCTCAATTGAAGGCCCTTAACCCTTAACCCAATGGAAGGCCCTTAACCCTAACCTCAATGGGAGGCCCTTAACCCTAACCTCAATGGAAGGCCCTAAACCCTAAACCCAATGGGAGGCCCTTAACCCTAAACCCAATGGGAGGCCCTTAACCCTAAACCCAATGGGAGGCCCTTAACCCTAAACCCAATGGGAGGCCCTTAACCCTAAACCCAATGGGAGGCCCTTAACCCTAAACCCAATGGGAGGCCCTAAACCCTAAACCCAATGGAAGGCCCTAAACCCTAAACCCAATGGAAGGCCCTTAACCCTAACCTCAATTGAAGGCCCTTAACCCTTAACCCAATGGAAGGCCCTTAACCCTAACCTCAATGGGAGGCCCTTGGCCCTAAACCCTAACCCCAATGGAAGGCCCTAAACCCTAAACCCAATGGAAGGCCCTAAACCCTAAACCCAATGGAAGGCCTTAAACCCTAACCCCAATGGAAGGCCCTAAACCAAATGGAAGGCCCTTAACCCTAAACCCAATGGGAGGCCCTTAACCCTAAACCCAATGGGAGGCCCTTAACCCTAAACCCAATGGGAGGCCCTTAACCCTAAACCCAATGGGAGGCCCTTAACCCTAAACCCAATGGGAGGCCCTTAACCCTAAACCCAATGGGAGGCCCTTAACCCTAAACCCAATGGGAGGCCCTTAACCCTAAACCCAATGGGAGGCCCTTAACCCTAAACCCAATGGGAGGCCCTTAACCCTAAACCCAATGGGAGGCCCTTAACCCTAAACCCAATGGGAGGCCCTTAACCCTAAACCCAATGGGAGGCCCTTAACCCTAAACCCAATGGGAGGCCCTTAACCCTAAACCCAATGGGAGGCCCTTAACCCTAAACCCAATGGGAGGCCCTTAACCCTAAACCCAATGGGAGGCCCTTAACCCTAAACCCAATGGGAGGCCCTTAACCCTAAACCCAATGGGAGGCCCTTAACCCTAAACCCAATGGAAGGCCCTAACCCCAATGG
>NW_026284279.1:260000-312500 GCF_023373465.1 Oncorhynchus keta
TCAAGACCTCCTCTGGAAAACCCAGTCAAGACCTCCTCCTCCTCTGGAAAACCCAGTCAATACCTCCTCCTCCTCTGGGAAACTCAGTCAAGACCTCCTCCTCTGGAAAACCCAGACCTCCTCCTCCTCTGGGAAACCCAGTCAAGACCTCCTCCTCTGGAAAACCCAGACCTCCTCCTCCTCTGGGAAACCCAGTCAAGACCTCCTCTGGAAAACCCAGTCAAGACCTCCTCCTCCTCTGGAAAACCCAGTCAAGACCTCCTCCTCTGGAAAACCCAGACCTCCTCCTCCTCTGGGAAACCCAGTCAAGACCTCCTCCTCTGGAAAACCCAGTCAAGACCTCCTCCTCTGGAAAACCCAGTCAAGACCTCCTCCTCTGGAAAACCCAGACCTCCTCCTCCTCTGGGAAACCCAGTCAAGACCTCCTCTGGGAAACCCAGTCAAGACCTCCTCCTCCTCTGGGAAACCCAGACCTCCTCCTCCTCTGGGAAACCCAGTCAAGACCTCCTCCTCCTCTGGGAAACCCAGACCTCCTCCTCCTCCTCTGGGAAACCCAGTCAAGACCTCCTCCTCTGGAAAACCCAGACCTCCTCCTCCTCTGGAAAACCCAGACCTCCTCCTCCTCTGGAAAACCCAGACCTCCTCCTCCTCTGGAAAACCCAGACCTCCTCCTCCTCTGGAAAACCCAGACCTCCTCCTCCTCTGGAAAACCCAGACCTCCTCCTCCTCTGGAAAACCCAGACCTCCTCCTCCTCTGGAAAACCCAGACCTCCTCCTCCTCCTCTGGAAAACCCAGACCTCCTCCTCCTCTGGAAAACCCAGACCTCCTCCTCCTCTGGAAAACCCAGACCTCCTCCTCCTCTGGAAAACCCAGACCTCCTCCTCCTCTGGAAAACCCAGACCTCCTCCTCCTCTGGAAAACCCAGACCTCCTCCTCCTCTGGAAAACCCAGTCGTATCTCTGTCTCCTAAAAACCAAAAGAAAAAACTGCTAGCTGTTAGCTGTGAACTGTTTCATTACCAGCTAGCCCTGCGTCCCAAAACACCACCCTATTCCCTCTGTAGGACTGCACTAGAAAACTTAGTGCACTACATAGGGAATAGGGTGCTCTTTTGGGACACAGCCCTCGTCTCTTTTCTTTTTTTAAACAGCCACCACCACCACAACGTCTTGGGGGAGTTCTCTGGTCGTCTCTGCAAGATGCAAGATGTTTTCTGATCCGTTAAACTGGAGAGAGTGTTAAGCTTGAAGCCAGATGACAGGTTAAACTGGAGAGAGAGTGTCAAGCTACTATCCTTCTGAACCAACCATTAGTTCTACTATCCTTCTGAACCAACCATGTTATTAGTTCTCCTATCCTTCTGAACCAACCATTAGTTCTCCTATCCTTCTGAACCAACCATGTTATTAGTTTTCCTATCCTTCTGAACCAACCATTAGTTCTACTATCCTTCTGAACCAACCATGTTATTAGTTCTCCTATCCTTCTGAACCAACCATGTTATTAGTTCTCCTATCATTCTGAACCAACCATGTTATTAGTTCTCCTATCCTTCTGAACCAACCATGTTATTAGTTCTCCTATCCTTCTGAACCAACCATTAGTTCTACTATCCTTCTGAACCAACCATGTTATTAGTTCTCCTATCCTTCTGAACCAACCATGTTATTAGTTCTCCTATCCTTCTGAACCAACCATGTTATTAGTTCTCCTATCCTTCTGAACCAACCATGTTATTAGTTCTCCTATCCTTCTGAACCAACCATGTTATTAGTACTCCTATCCTTCTGAACCAACCATGTTATTAGTACTCCTATCCTTCTGAACCAACCATGTTATTAGTTCTCCTATCCTTCTGAACCAACCATGTTATTAGTTCTCCTATAATTCTGAACCAACCATGTTATTAGTTCTCCTATCCTTCTGAACCAACCATGTTATTAGTTCTCCTATCCTTCTGAACCAACCATTAGTTCTACTATCCTTCTGAACCAACCATTAGTTCTACTATCCTTCTGAACCAACCATTAGTTATTAGTTCTACTATCCTTCTGAACCAACCATGTTATTAGTTCTACTATCCTTCTGAATCAACCATGTTATTAGTTCTCCTTCTAAACCAACCATGTTATTAGTTCTCCTATCCTTCTGAACCAACCATGTTATTAGTTCGACTATCCTTCTGAACCAACCATGTTATTAGTTCTCCTATCCTTCTGAACCAACCATGTTATTAGTTCTCCTATCCTTCTGAACCAACCATGTTATTAGTTCTCCTATCCTTCTGAACCAACCATGTTATTAGTTCTCCTATCCTTCTGAACCAACCATTAGTTCTCCTATCCTTCTGAACCAACCATGTTATTAGTTCTCCTATCCTTCTGAACCAACCATGTTATTAGTTCTCCTATCCTTCTGAACCAACCATGTTATTAGTTCTCCTATCCTTCTCAACCAACCATGTTATTAGTTCTCCTATCCTTCTGAACCAATCATGTTATTAGTTCGACTATCCTTCTGAACCCACCATGTTATTAGTTCGACTATCCTTCTGAACCAACCATGTTATTAGTTCTCCTATCCTTCTGAACCAACCATGTTATTAGTTCTCCTATCCTTCTGAACCAACCATGTTATTAGTTCTCCTATCCTTCTGAACCAACCATGTTATTAGTTCTCCTATCCTTCTGAACCAACCATTAGTTCTCCTATCCTTCTGAACCAACCATGTTATTAGTTCTCCTATCCTTCTCAACCAACCATGTTATTAGTTCTCCTATCCTTCTGAACCAACCATGTTATTAGTTCTCCTATCCTTCTGAACCAACCATGTTATTAGTTCTCCTATCCTTCTGAACCAACCATGTTATTAGTTCTCCTATCCTTCTCAACCAACCATGTTATTAGTTCTCCTATCCTTCTGAACCAACCATGTTATTAGTTCTCCTATCCTTCTGAACCAACCATGTTATTAGTTCTCCTATCCTTCTGAACCAACCATGTTATTAGTTCTCCTATCCTTCTGAACCAACCATGTTATTAGTTCTCCTATCCTTCTCAACCAACCATGTTATTAGTTCTCCTTCTGAACCAACCATGTTATTAGTTCTCCTTCTCAACCAACCATGTTATTAGTTCTCCTATCCTTCTCAACCAACCATGTTATTAGTTCTCCTTCTGAACCAACCATGTTATTAGTTCTCCTTCTCAACCAACCATGTTATTAGTTCTCCTATCCTTCTCAACCAACCATGTTATTAGTTCTCCTTCTGAACCAACCATGTTATTAGTTCTCCTTCTCAACCAACCATGTTATTAGTTCTCCTATCCTTCTCAACCAACCATGTTATTAGTTCTCCTTCTGAACCAACCATGTTATTAGTTCTCCTTCTCAACCAACCATGTTATTAGTTCTCCTTCTGAACCAACCATGTTATTAGTTCTCCTTCTCAACCAACCATGTTATTAGTTCTCCTATCCTTCTCAACCAACCATGTTATTAGTTCTCCTATCCTTCTCAACCAACCATGTTATTAGTTCTCCTATCCTTCTCAACCAACCATGTTATTAGTTCTCCTATCCTTCTCAACCAACCATGTTATTAGTTCTCCTATCCTTCTCAACCAACCATGTTATTAGTTCTCCTATCCTTCTCAACCAACCATGTTATTAGTTCTCCTATCCTTCTGAACCAACCATGTTATTAGTTCTCCTATCCTTCTCAACCAACCATGTTATTAGTTCTCCTATCCTTCTGAACCAACCATGTTATTAGTTCTCCTATCCTTCTGAACCAACCATGTTATTAGTTCTCCTATCCTTCTCAACCAACCATGTTATTAGTTCTCCTTCTGAACCAACCATGTTATTAGTTCTCCTTCTCAACCAACCATGTTATTAGTTCTCCTATCCTTCTCAACCAACCATGTTATTAGTTCTCCTTCTGAACCAACCATGTTATTAGTTCTCCTTCTGAACCAACCATGTTATTAGTTCTCCTATCCTTCTGAACCAACCATGTTATTAGTTCTCCTTCTGAACCAACCATGTTATTAGTTCTCCTTCTGAACCAACCATGTTATTAGTTCTCCTATCCTTCTCAACCAACCATGTTATTAGTTCTCCTTCTGAACCAACCATGTTATTAGTTCTCCTATCCTTCTCAACCAACCATGTTATTAGTTCTCCTTCTGAACCAACCATGTTATTAGTTCTCCTATCCTTCTGAACCAACCATGTTATTAGTTCTCCTATCCTTCTCAACCAACCATGTTATTAGTTCTCCTATCCTTCTCAACCAACCATGTTATTAGTTCTCCTATCCTTCTCAACCAACCATGTTATTAGTTCTCCTATCCTTCTCAACCAACCATGTTATTAGTTCTCCTATCCTTCTCAACCAACCATGTTATTAGTTCTCCTATCCTTCTCAACCAACCATGTTATTAGTTCTCCTATCCTTCTGAACCAACCATGTTATTAGTTCTCCTATCCTTCTCAACCAACCATGTTATTAGTTCTCCTATCCTTCTGAACCAACCATGTTATTAGTTCTCCTATCCTTCTGAACCAACCATGTTATTAGTTCTCCTATCCTTCTGAACCAACCATGTTATTAGTTCTCCTATCCTTCTGAACCAACCATGTTATTAGTTCTCCTTCTGAACCAACCATGTTATTAGTTCTCCTATCCTTCTGAACCAACCATGTTATTAGTTCTCCTATCCTTCTGAACCAACCATGTTATTAGTTCTCCTTCTCAACCAACCATGTTATTAGTTCTCCTATCCTTCTGAACCAACCATGTTATTAGTTCTCCTTCTGAACCAACCATGTTATTAGTTCTCCTTCTCAACCAACCATGTTATTAGTTCTCCTTCCTTCTGAACCAACCATGTTATTAGTTCTCCTTCTCAACCAACCATGTTATTAGTTCTCCTATCCTTCTCAACCAACCATGTTATTAGTTCTCCTATCCTTCTCAACCAACCATGTTATTAGTTCTCTGAACCAACCATGTTATTATCCTTCTCAACCAACCATGTTATTAGTTCTCCTATCCTTCTCAACCAACCATGTTATTAGTTCTCCTATCCTTCTCAACCAACCATGTTATTAGTTCTCCTATCCTTCTCAACCAACCATGTTATTAGTTCTCCTATCCTTCTGAACCAACCATGTTATTAGTTCTCCTATCCTTCTCAACCAACCATGTTATTAGTTCTCCTATCCTTCTGAACCAACCATGTTATTAGTTCTCCTATCCTTCTGAACCAACCATGTTATTAGTTCTCCTATCCTTCTGAACCAACCATGTTATTAGTTCTCCTATCCTTCTGAACCAACCATGTTATTAGTTCTCCTTCTGAACCAACCATGTTATTAGTTCTCCTATCCTTCTGAACCAACCATGTTATTAGTTCTCCTATCCTTCTGAACCAACCATGTTATTAGTTCTCCTATCCTTCTGAACCAACCATGTTATTAGTTCTCCTATCCTTCTGAACCAACCATGTTATTAGTTCTCCTTCTGAACCAACCATGTTATTAGTTCTCCTATCCTTCTGAACCAACCATGTTATTAGTTCTCCTATCCTTCTGAACCAACCATGTTATTAGTTCTCCTTCTCAACCAACCATGTTATTAGTTCTCCTATCCTTCTGAACCAACCATGTTATTAGTTCTCCTTCTGAACCAACCATGTTATTAGTTCTCCTTCTCAACCAACCATGTTATTAGTTCTCCTTCTGAACCAACCATGTTATTAGTTCTCCTTCTCAACCAACCATGTTATTAGTTCTCCTATCCTTCTCAACCAACCATGTTATTAGTTCTCCTATCCTTCTCAACCAACCATGTTATTAGTTCTCCTATCCTTCTCAACCAACCATGTTATTAGTTCTCCTATCCTTCTCAACCAACCATGTTATTAGTTCTCCTATCCTTCTCAACCAACCATGTTATTAGTTCTCCTATCCTTCTCAACCAACCATGTTATTAGTTCTCCTATCCTTCTGAACCAACCATGTTATTAGTTCTCCTATCCTTCTCAACCAACCATGTTATTAGTTCTCCTATCCTTCTGAACCAACCATGTTATTAGTTCTCCTATCCTTCTGAACCAACCATGTTATTAGTTCTCCTATCCTTCTGAACCAACCATGTTATTAGTTCTCCTATCCTTCTGAACCAACCATGTTATTAGTTCTCCTTCTGAACCAACCATGTTATTAGTTCTCCTATCCTTCTGAACCAACCATGTTATTAGTTCTCCTATCCTTCTGAACCAACCATGTTATTAGTTCTCCTTCTCAACCAACCATGTTATTAGTTCTCCTATCCTTCTGAACCAACCATGTTATTAGTTCTCCTTCTCAACCAACCATGTTATTAGTTCTCCTTCTGAACCAACCATGTTATTAGTTCTCCTTCTCAACCAACCATGTTATTAGTTCTCCTATCCTTCTCAACCAACCATGTTATTAGTTCTCCTATCCTTCTCAACCAACCATGTTATTAGTTCTCCTATCCTTCTCAACCAACCATGTTATTAGTTCTCCTATCCTTCTCAACCAACCATGTTATTAGTTCTCCTATCCTTCTCAACCAACCATGTTATTAGTTCTCCTATCCTTCTCAACCAACCATGTTATTAGTTCTCCTATCCTTCTGAACCAACCATGTTATTAGTTCTCCTATCCTTCTGAACCAACCATGTTATTAGTTCTCCTTCTGAACCAACCATGTTATTAGTTCTCCTATCCTTCTGAACCAACCATGTTATTAGTTCTCCTATCCTTCTCAACCAACCATGTTATTAGTTCTCCTATCCTTCTGAACCAACCATGTTATTAGTTCTCCTTCTGAACCAACCATGTTATTAGTTCTCCTATCCTTCTGAACCAACCATGTTATTAGTTCTCCTTCTCAACCAACCATGTTATTAGTTCTCCTTCTGAACCAACCATGTTATTAGTTCTCCTATCCTTCTGAACCAACCATGTTATTAGTTCTCCTTCTCAACCAACCATGTTATTAGTTCTCCTTCTCAACCAACCATGTTATTAGTTCTCCTATCCTTCTGAACCAACCATGTTATTAGTTCTCCTTCTGAACCAACCATGTTATTAGTTCTCCTTCTGAACCAACCATGTTATTAGTTCTCCTATCCTTCTGAACCAACCATGTTATTAGTTCTCCTATCCTTCTGAACCAACCATGTTATTAGTTCTCCTTCTGAACCAACCATGTTATTAGTTCTCCTATCCTTCTGAACCAACCATGTTATTAGTTCTCCTATCCTTCTGAACCAACCATGTTATTAGTTCTCCTATCCTTCTGAACCAACCATGTTATTAGTTCTCCTATCCTTCTCAACCAACCATGTTATTAGTTCTCCTTCTGAACCAACCATGTTATTAGTTCTCCTTCTGAACCAACCATGTTATTAGTTCTCCTATCCTTCTGAACCAACCATGTTATTAGTTCTCCTTCTGAACCAACCATGTTATTAGTTCTCCTTCTGAACCAACCATGTTATTAGTTCTCCTTCTGAACCAACCATGTTATTAGTTCTCCTTCTGAACCAACCATGTTATTAGTTCTCCTTCTGAACCAACCATGTTATTAGTTCTCCTTCTGAACCAACCATGTTATTAGTTCTCCTTCTGAACCAACCATGTTATTAGTTCTCCTATCCTTCTGAACCAACCATGTTATTAGTTCTCCTATCCTTCTGAACCAACCATGTTATTAGTTCTCCTATCCTTCTGAACCAACCATTTAGAAGTGTGACAGTAACCAGATTTCAATCCAACCATTTTATGCAGATAAAATAAAAAATGTAATAAAAATAAAAAAAGTCATGACAGGTCTGATGGAAAACAGAAAATAAATACGCTCGACAAGGTGGGATCTTTTTTTTTTGTCGGAAAAATGTCATTGTGCAAGAAATGTCGGTGAAAATGCTTTTCTGCTCTAATATGGACATAATAACCGTCATATCGACGTAAACTTTGGGATATGGACATAATAACCGTCATATCGACGTAAACTTTGGGATATGGACATAATAACCGTCATATCGATGTAAACTTTGGGATATGGACATAATAACCGTCATATCGATGTAAACTTTGGGATATGGACATAATAACCGTCATATCGACGTAAACTTTGGGATATGGACATAATAACCGTCATATCGACGTAAACTTTGGGATATGGACATAATAACCGTCATATCGACGTAAACTTTGGGATATGGACATAATAACCGTCATATCGACGTAAACTTTGGGATATGGACATAATAACCGTCATATCGGCGTAAACTTTGGGATATGGACATAATAACCGTCATATCGGCGTAAACTTTGGGATATGGACATAATAACCGTCATATCGGCGTAAACTTTGGGATATGGACATAATAACCGTCATATCGGCGTAAACTTTGGGATATGGACATAATAACCGTCATATCGACGTAAACTTTGGGATATGGACATAATAACCGTCATATCGGCGTAAACTTTGGGATATGGACATAATAACCGTCATATCGGCGTAAACTTTGGGATATGGACATAATAACCGTCATATCGGCGTAAACTTTGGGATATGGACATAATAACCGTCATATCGACGTAAACTTTGGGATATGGACATAATAACCGTCATATCGGCGTAAACTTTGGGATATGGACATAATAACCGTCATATCGACGTAAACTTTGGGATATGGACATAATAACCGTCATATCGGCGTAAACTTTGGGATATGGACATAATAACCGTCATATCGACGTAAACTTTGGGATATGGACATAATAACCGTCATATCGACGTAAACTTTGGGATATGGACATAATAACCGTCATATCGACGTAAACTTTGGGATATGGACATAATAACCAACATATCGACGTAAACTTTGGGATATGGACATAATAACCGTCATATCGGCGTAAACTTTGGGATATGGACATAATAACCGTCATATCGACGTAAACTTTGGGATATGGACATAATAACCGTCATATCGACGTAAACTTTGGGATATGGACATAATAACCATCATATCGACGTAAACTTTGGGATATGGACATAATAACCGTCATATCGACGTAAACTTTGGGATATGGACATAATAACCTCCATATCGACGTAAACTTTGGGATATGGACATAATAACCGTCATATCGACGTAAACTTTGGGATATGGACATAATAACCACCATATCGACGTAAACTTTGGGATATGGACATAATAACCTCCATATCGATGTAAACTTTGGGATATGGACATAATAACCGTCATATCGACGTAAACTTTGGGATATGGACATAATAACCAACATATCGACGTAAACTTTGGGATATGGACATAATAACCGTCATATCGACGTAAACTTTGGGATATGGACATAATAACCGCCATATCGACGTAAACTTTGGGATATGGACATAATAACCGCCATAAACTTTGGGATATGGACATAATAACCTCCATATCGACGTAAACTTTGGGATATGGACATAATAACCGTCATATCGACGTAAACTTTGGGATATGGACATAATAACCTCCATATCGTAAACTTTGGGATATGGACATAAAACTCATTGGGTAAACTTTGGGATATGGACATAATAACCACCATATCGACGTAAACTTTGGGATATGGACATAATAACCTCCATATCGACGTAAACTTTGGGATATGGACATAATAACCGTCATATCGACGTAAACTTTGTGATATGGACATAATAACCGTCATACCGACGTAAACTTTGGGATATGGACATAATAACCGTCATACCGACGTAAACTTTGGGATATGGACATAATAACCTCCATATCGACGTAAACTTTGGGATATGGACATAATAACCGCCATATCGACGTAAATATCGACGTAAACTTTGGGATATGGACATAATAACCGTCATATCGACGTAAACTTTGGGATATGGACATAATAACCGTCATATCGACGTAAACTTTGGGATATGGACATAATAACCTCCATATCGACGTAAACTTTGGGATATGGACATAATAACCACCATATCGACGTAAACTTTGGGATATGGACATAATAACCGTCATATCGACGTAAACTTTGGGATATGGACATAATAACCTCCATATCGACGTAAACTTTGGGATATGGACATAATAACCAACATATCGACGTAAACTTTGGGATATGGACATAATAACCGTCATATCGACGTAAACTTTGTGATATGGACATAATAACCTCCATATCGACGTAAACTTTGGGATATGGACATAATAACCTCCATATCGACGTAAACTTTGGGATATGGACATAATAACCTCCATATCGACGTAAACTTTGGGATATGGACATAATAACCTCCATATCGACGTAAACTTTGGGATATGGACATAATAACCTCCATATCGACGTAAACTTTGGGATATGGATATAATAACCGTCATATCGACGTAAACTTTGGGATATGGACATAATAACCTCCATATCGACGTAAACTTTGGGATATGGACATAACCTCCATATCGACGTAAACTTTGGGATATGGACATAATAACCGCCATATCGACGTAAACTTTGGGATATGGACATAATAACCGCCATAAACTTTGTGATATGGACATAATAACCGTCATATCGACATAAACTTTGGGATATGGACATAATAACCAACATATCGACGTAAACTTTGGGATATGGACATAATAACCGTCATATCGACATAAACTTTGGGATATGGACATAATAACCGTCATATCAACGTAAACTTTGGGATATGGACATAATAACCGCCATATCGACGTAAACTTTGGGATATGGACATAATAACCTCCATATCGACGTAAACTTTGGGATATGGACATAATAACCTCCATATCGACGTAAACTTTGGGATATGGACATAATAACCACCATATCGACGTAAACTTTGGGATATGGACATAATAACCGTCATATCGACGTAAACTTTGGGATATGGACATAATAACCGTCATATCAACGTAAACTTTGGGATATGGACATAATAACCGTCATATCGACGTAAACTTTGGGATATGGACATAATAACCACCATATCGACGTAAACTTTGGGATATGGACATAATAACCGTCATATCGACGTAAACTTTGGGATATGGACATAATAACCACCATATCGACGTAAACTTTGGGATATGGACATAATAACCGTCATATCGACGTAAATATCGACGTAAACTTTGGGATATGGACATAATAACCACCGTAAACTTTGGGATATGGACATAATAACCGCCATATCGACGTAAACTTTGGGATATGGACATAATAACCGCCATATCGACGTAAACTTTGGGAGTCACCCGATGCCATGTTGTGTGGTCCGTCCCACTCTACCACTCTCGTTGGGGAAAGCATGCAGTTCATTAAGACTACAGATGAAAATCAGTTGTGATGAACTTCACAGAGAGGTGAAAGGTCACGGTGACGAGCTAGATGCTCCTTTACAATTAATACGCATTCGGAAAGTATTCAGACCCCTTGACATTTTTTTGTTGTTGTTACTTTACAGCCTTATTTCTAAAAATGTATTTAATTCTACACACAACACCCACATAATGACAAAGCAAAGAAACAGCTTTTTAGAAATGTTATCCCAAAGCTGAAACATCCCATAATACCATAAGTATTCAGACCCTTTACTCGGTACTTTGTTGAAGCACCTTTTGGCCAGCGATTACAGCCTCAAGTTTTCTTGGGTATGACGCTACAAGCTTGGCACAACAGCAATGTTTTGTTGCGATCGGTGTGGAAGAACTTGACTAGCACATAGAGCTATAAGAGAATCAGCAGACATACGAATATACAGTGGACGGACGGATGGACAGTATCAGAATGAATATATTTAAATGGAGAGAGATGAACAGACTTCTAAAGCAGTATAGTTCAGTTACTTAGAGTACAGATCAGTTATTTAGAGTACAGATCAGAGATGGCTTGATGCAGTACAGTTCAGTTATTTAGAGTACAGATCAGAGATGGCTTGTTCTGGTCAGGCTGTTCTGTTCCGGTCAGGCTGTTCTGGTCAGGCTGTTCTGGTCAGGCTGTTCTGTTCAGGCTGTTCTGTTCTGTTCCGGTCAGGCTGTTCTGTTCCGGTCAGGCTGTTCTGTTCCGATCAGGCTGTTCTGTTCCGGTCAGGCTGTTCTGTTCCGGTCAGGCTGTTCTGTTCCGGTCAGGCTGTGCTGTTCTGGTCAGGCTGTTCTGTTCCGGTCAGGCTGTTCTGTTCCGGTCAGGCTGTTCTGTTCCGGTCAGGCTGTTCTGTTCCGGTCAGGCTGTTCTGTTCCGGTCAGGCTGTTCTGTTCCGGTCAGGCTGTTCTGTTCCGGTCAGGCTGTTCTGTTCTGGTCAGGCTGTTCTGTTCAGGCTGTTCTGTTCTGTTCCGGTCAGGCTGTTCTGTTCCGGTCAGGCTGTGCTGTTCTGGTCAGGCTGTTCTGGTCAGGCTGTTCTGTTCCGGTCAGGCTGTTCTGTTCCGGTCAGGCTGTTCCGGTCAGGCTGTTCTGTTCCGGTCAGGCTGTTCTGTTCCGGTCAGGCTGTTCTGTTCTGGTCAGGCTGTTCTGTTCTGGTCAGGCTGTTCTGTTCGGTCAGGCTGTTCTGTTCCGGTCAGGCTGTTCCGGTCAGGCTGTTCTGTTCGGTCAGGCTGTTCTGTTCCGGTCAGGCTGTTCTGTTCCGGTCAGGCTGTTCTGTTCTGGTCAGGCTGTTCTGTTCAGGCTGTTCTGTTCTGTTCCGGTCAGGCTGTTCTGTTCCGGTCAGGCTGTTCTGTTCTGGTCAGGCTGTTCTGTTCTGGTCAGGCTGTTCTGTTCTGTTCTGGTCAGGCTGTTCTGGTCAGGCTGTTCTGTTCTGTTCTGATCTGGTCAGGCTGTTCTGGTCAGGCTGTTCTGGTCAGGCTGTTCTGTTCTGTTCTGTTCAGGTCAGGCTGTTCTGTTCCGGTCAGGCTGTTCTGTTCCGGTCAGGCTGTTCTGGTCAGGCTGTTCTGTTCTGTTCTGGTCAGGCTGTTCTGTTCTGGTCAGGCTGTTCTGGTCAGGCTGTTCTGTTCCGGTCAGGCTGTTCTGTTCTGTTCTGGTCAGGCTGTTCTGGTCAGGCTGTTCTGTTCTGTTCTGGTCAGGCTGTTCCGGTCAGGCTGTTCTGTTCCGGTCAGGCTGTTCTGTTCCGGTCAAGCTGTTCTGGTCCGGTCAGGCTGTTCTGGTCCGGCTGTTCTGGTCAGGCTGTTCTGGTCAGGCTGTTCTGTTCTGGTCAGGCTGTTCTAGTCAGGCTGTTCTAGTCAGGCTGTTCTGGTCAGGCTGTTCTAGTCAGACTAACACTGACCTCCAAATGACTTCCTCACAGCCTCAGCTTACTCTTCCAATGGACATCAAGATACTAGACGTCCTCAGAGTCCTTACCAGGGCTATTAATAACTACGTTTCCCATAATTCCCCAAGGAGCCTGGTATGAAATGGAAAGATTTAAAACTGTTGTTTCATCTCTGTGAGAGTTCCATGGTTACTGTAGTTTTTTTGTTGTTAATAGTTTTTTATTTTTTATTTTTTTAACCACTAGGCTACCCTGCCGCCTCTACACTCTAACCACTAGGCCACCCTGCCGCCTCTACACTCTAACCACTAGGCCACCCTGCCGCCTCTACACTCTAACCAATTAGGCTACCCTGCCCCCTCTACACTCTAACCACTAGGCCACCCTGCCCCCTCTACACTCTAACCACTAGGCCACCCTGCCCCCTCTACACTCTAACCACTAGGCCACCCTGCCCCCTATACACTCTAACCACTAGGCCACCCTGCCCCCTATACACTCTAACCACTAGGCCACCCTGCCCCCTATACACTCTAACCACTAGGCCACCCTGCCCCCTATACACTCTAACCACTAGGCTACCCTGCCGCCTCTACACTCTAACCACTAGGCTACCTGCCTCCTCTACACTCTAACCACTAGGCAACCCTGCCGCCTCTACACTCTAACCACTAGGCTACCCTGCCGCCTCTACACTCTAACCACTAGGCTACCCTGCCCCCTCTACACTCTAACCACTACCCTGCCCCCTCTACACTCTAACCACTACCCTGCCCCCTCTACACTCTAACCACTACCCTGCCCCCTCTACACTCTAACCACTACCCTGCCCCCTCTACACTCTAACCACTAGGCCACCCTGCCGCCTCTACACTCTAACCACTAGGCTACCCTGCCGCCTCTACACTCTAACCACTAGGCTACCCTGCCGCCTCTACACTCTAACCACTAGGCTACCCTGCCCCCTCTACACTCTAACCACTACCCTGCCCCCTCTAAATATATAATAATAATAATAATATATGCCATTTAGCGGACGCTTTTATCCACTACCCTGCCCCCTCTACACTCTAACCACTACCCTGCCCCCTCTACACTCTAACCACTAGGCTACCCTGCCCCCTCTACACTCTAACCACTAGGCCACCCTGCCCCCTTTACACTCTAACCACTAGGCCACCCTGCCCCCTCTACACTCTAACCACTAGGCCACCCTGCCCCCTCTACACTCTAACCACTACCCTGCCCCCTCTACACTCTAACCACTACCCTGCCCCCTCTACACTCTAACCACTAGGCCACCCTGCCGCCTCTACACTCTAACCACTACCCTGCCCCCTCTACACTCTAACCACTAGGCCACCCTGCCCCCTCTACACTCTAACCACTACCCTGCCCCCTCTACACTCTAACCACTAGGCCACCCTGCCCCCTCTACACTCTAACCACTAGGCCACCCTGCCCCCTCTACACTCTAACCACTACCCTGCCCCCTCTACACTCTAACCACTAGGCCACCCTGCCCCCTATACACTCTAACCACTAGGCTACCCTGCCTCCTCTACACTCTAACCACTAGGCTACCCTGCCGCCTCTACACTCTAACCACTACCCTGCCCCCTCTACACTCTAACCACTACCCTGCCCCCTCTACACTCTAACCACTACCCTGCCCCCTCTACACTCTAACCACTACCCTGCCCCCTCTACACTCTAACCACTACCCTGCCCCCTCTACACTCTAACCACTAGGCCACCCTGCCGCCTCTACACTCTAACCACTAGGCCACCCTGCCGCCTCTACACTCTAACCACTAGGCCACCCTGCCGCCTCTACACTCTAACCACTAGGCCACCCTGCCGCCTCTACACTCTAACCACTAGGCCACCCTGCCGCCTCTACACTCTAACCACTAGGCCACCCTGCCGCCTCTACACTCTAACCAATTAGGCTACCCTGCCCCCTCTACACTCTAACCACTAGGCCACCCTGCCCCCTCTACACTCTAACCACTAGGCCACCCTGCCCCCTCTACACTCTAACCACTAGGCCACCCTGCCCCCTCTACACTCTAACCACTAGGCTACCCTGCCCCCTCTACACTCTAACCACTAGGCCACCCTGCCCCCCCTACACTCTAACCACTACCCTGCCCCTCTACACTCTAACCACTACCCTGCCCCCTCTACACTCTAACCACTACCCTGCCCCCTCTACACTCTAACCACTACCCTGCCCCCTCTACACTCTAACCACTACCCTGCCCCCTCTACACTCTAACCACTATCCTGCCCCCTCTACACTCTAACCCCTATCCTGCCCCCTCTACACTCTAACCCCTATCCTGCCCCCTCTACACTCTAACCCCTACCCTGCCTCCTCTACACTCTAACCACTACCCTGCCCCCTCTACACTCTAACCACTACCCTGCCCCCTCTACACTCTAACCACTACCCTGCCGCCTCTACACTCTAACCACTACCCTGCACCCTCTACACTCTAACCACTACCCTGCCCCCTCTACACTCTAACCACTACCCTGCCTCCTCTACACTCTAACCACTACCCTGCCGCCTCTACAATCTAACCACTACCCTGCCCCCTCTACACTCTAACCACTACCCTGCCTCCTCTACACTCTAACCACTACCCTGCCCCCTCTACACTCTAACCACTACCCTGCCTCCTCTACACTCTAACCACTACCCTGCCGCCTCTACAATCTAACCACTACCCTGCCCCCTCTACACTCTAACCACTACCCTGCCTCCTCTACACTCTAACCACTACCCTGCCGCCTCTACAATCTAACCACTACCCTGTCCCCTCTACACTCTAACCACTAGGCCACCCTGCCCCCACTACACTCTAACCACTACCCTGCCTCCTCTACACTCTAACCACTACCCTGCCGCCTCTACAATCTAACCACTACCCTGCCCCCTCTACACTCTAACCACTACCCTGCCTCCTCTACACTCTAACCACTACCCTGCCTCCTCTACACTCTAACCACTACCCTGCCCCCTCTACACTCTAACCACTACCCTGCCTCCTCTACACTCTAACCACTACCCTGCCTCCTCTACACTCTAACCACTACCCTGCCTCCTCTACACTCTAACCACTACCCTGCCCCCTCTACACTCTAACCACTACCCTGCCCCCTCTACACTCTAACCACTACCCTGCCTCCTCTACACTCTAACCACTACCCTGCCTCCTCTACACTCTAACCACTACCCTGCCTCCTCTACACTCTAACCACTACCCTGCCTCCTCTACACTCTAACCACTACCCTGCCCCCTCTACACTCTAACCACTACCCTGCCCCCTCTACACTCTAACCACTACCATGCCCCCTCTACACTCTAACCACTACCATGCCCCCTCTACACTCTAACCACTACCCTGCCCCCTCTACACTCTAACCACTACCCTGCCCCCTCTACACTCTAACCACTACCCTGCCCCCTCTACACTCTAACCACTACCCTGCCTCCTCTACACTCTAACCACTACCCTGCCCCCTCTACACTCTAACCACTACCATGCCCCCTCTACACTCTAACCACTACCATGCCCCCTCTACACTCTAACCACTACCCTGCCCCCTCTACACTCTAACCACTACCCTGCCCCCTCTACACTCTAACCACTACCCTGCCCCCTCTACACTCTAACCACTACCCTGCCCCCTCTACACTCTAACCACTAGGCCACCCTGCCCCCTCTACACTAGAACCACTAGGCCACCCTGCCCCCTCTACACTCTAACCACTACCCTGCCCCCTCTACACTCTAACCACTACCCTGCCCCCTCTACACTCTAACCACTACCCTGCCCCCTCTACACTCTAACCACTACCCTGCCCCCTCTACACTCTAACCACTACCCTGCCCCCTCTACACTCTAACCACTAGGCCACCCTGCCCCCTCTACACTCTAACCACTACCCTGCCCCCTCTACACTCTAACCACTACCCTGCCCCCTCTACACTCTAACCACTACCCTGCCCCCTCTACACTCTAACCACTACCCTGCCCCCTCTACACTCTAACCACTACCCTGCCCCCTCTACACTCTAACCACTACCCTGCCCCCTCTACACTCTAACCACTACCCTGCCCCCTCTACACTCTAACCACTACCCTGCCCCCTCTACACTCTAACCACTACCCTGCCCCCTCTACACTCTAACCACTACCCTGCCCCCTCTACACTCTAACCACTACCCTGCCCCCTCTACACTCTAACCACTACCCTGCCCCCTCTACACTCTAACCACTACCCTGCCCCCTCTACACTCTAACCACTACCCTGCCCCCTCTACACTCTAACCACTAGGCCACCCTGCCCCCTCTACACTCTAACCACTACCCTGCCCCCTCTACACTCTAACCACTACCCTGCCCCCTCTACACTCTAACCACTAGGCCACCCTGCCCCCTCTACACTCTAACCACTAGGCTACCCTGCCCCCTCTACACTCTAACCACTAGGCTACCCTGCCACCTCTACACTCTAACCACTAGGCTACCCTACCGCCTCTACACTCTAACCACTACCCTGCCCCCTCTACACTCTAACCACTAGGCTACCCTGCCACCTCTACACTCTAACCACTAGGCTACCCTGCCCCCTCTACACTCTAACCCCTAGTGGGACAAATCCATCCAAGACAAACATTTGATCTGGTTTCGATCTTAGTTTTTCTGATAGTTGAAAAACACAAAACATATCGGAGCAACAAATTGATTTCTGAATGAATCCAAACAGTAATTTTCCCCCGCCGTTTTTTTGAGTTGGTTTTAAATCGTGGTTTTAAAATTGTTTCATGGCTTTCCACGGGATATTTCTGCTGTGCATTCCAGCGGTAGTGGAGCCAAGAGAGAAGCGGACATGATTAGAGGAATGGGAGAGGAATCTCAACATAGTATACGCCAGCTCTTTATAAGATACACACAGAGCCCGCGTCCCTAATGACCCCCTGTTCCCTATATAGTACACTACTGTAGACCAGAGCCCTATTCCCTATATAGTGCACTACTGTAGACCAGAGCCCTATTCCCTATATAGTAAACTACTGTAGACCAGAGCCCTATTCCCTATATAGTGTACTACTGTAGACCAGGGACCAAATGCCCCCTATATAGTACACTACTGTAGACCAGAGCCCTATTCCCTATATAGTGCACTACTGTAGACCAGAGCCCTATTCCCTATATAGTAAACTACTGTAGACCAGGGCCCTATATAGTGCACTACTGTAGACCAGGGTCCTATATAGTGCACTACTTTAGACCAGGGTCCTATATAGTGCACTACTTTAGACCAGAGCCCTATTCCCTATATAGTACACTACTTCAGACCAGAGCCCTATTCCCTATATAGTACACTACTGTAGACCAGAGCCCTATTCCCTATATAGTGCACTACTGTAGACCAGAGCCCTATTCCCTATATAGTGCACTACTGTAGACCAGAGCCCTATTCCCTATATAGTGCACTACTGTAGACCAGAGCCCTATTCCCTATATAGTACACTACTATAGACCAGAGCCCTATTCCCTATATAGTGCACTACTGTAGACCAGAGCCCTATTCCCTATATAGTGCACTACTGTAGACCAGAGCCCTATTCCCTATATAGTAAACTACTGTAGACCAGAGCCCTATTCCCTATATAGTACACTACTGTAGACCAGAGCCCTATATAGTACACTACTTTAGACCAGGGCCCTATTCCCTATATAGTGCACTACTATAGACCAGAGCCCTATTCCCTATATAGTACACTACTTCAGACCGGAGCCCTATTCCCTATATAGTACACTACTGTAGACCAGAGCCCTATTCCCTATATAGTGCACTACTTTAGACCAGAGCCCTATTCCCTATATAGTGCACTACTGTAGACCAGAGCCCTATTCCCTATATAGTACACTACTGTAGACCAGAGCCCTATTCCCTATATAGTACACTACTTTAGACCAGGGCCCTATTCCCTATATAGTGCACTACTTTAGACCAGAGCCCTATTCCCTATATAGTGCACTACTTTAGACCAGAGCCCTATTCCCTATATAGTACACTACTGTAGACCAGAGCCCTATTCCCTATATAGTACACTACTTTAGACCAGGGCCCTATTCCCTATATAGTGCACTACTATAGACCAGAGCCCTATTCCCTATATAGTACACTACTTCAGACCAGAGCCCTATTCCCTATATAGTACACTACTGTAGACCAGAGCCCTATTCCCTATATAGTGCACTACTTTAGACCAGAGCCCTATTCCCTATATAGTGCACTACTGTAGACCAGAGCCCTATTCCCTATATAGTACACTACTGTAGACCAGAGCCCTATTCCCTATATAGTACACTACTTTAGACCAGGGCCCTATTCCCTATATAGTGCACTACTATAGACCAGAGCCCTATTCCCTATATAGTACACTACTTCAGACCAGAGCCCTATTCCCTATATAGTACACTACTGTAGACCAGAGCCCTATTCCCTATATAGTGCACTACTTTAGACCAGAGCCCTATTCCCTATATAGTGCACTACTTTAGACCAGAGCCCTATTCCCTATATAGTACACTACTGTAGACCAGAGCCCTATTCCCTATATAGTACACTACTTTAGACCAGAGCCCTATTCCCTATATAGTGCACTACTTTAGACCAGAGCCCTATTCCCTATATAGTGCACTACTGTAGACCAGAGCCCTATTCCCTATATAGAGTACTACTTTAGACCAGAGCCCTATTCCCTATATAGAGCACTACTTTAGACCAGAGCCCTATTCCCTATATAGAGCACTACTGTAGACCAGAGCCCTATTCCCTATATAGTGTACTACTATAGACCAGAGCCCTATTCCCTATATAGTACACTACTGTAGACCAGGGACCAAATGCCCCCCTATATAGTACACTACAGTAGACCAGGGACCAAATGCCCCCCTAGTCCCTATATAGTACACTTCAGTAGACCAGGGATCAAATGCCCCCCTATATAGTACACTACAGTAGACCAGGGACAAATGCCCCCCTATATAGTACACTACAGTAGACCAGGGACCAAATGCCCCCCTATATAGTACACTACTGTAGACCAGGGACAAATTCCCCCCTATATAGTACACTACTGTAGACCAGGGACCAAATGCCCCCCTAGTCCCTATATAGTACACTACAGTAGATCAGGGACCAAATGCCCCCCTAGTCCCTATATAGTACACTACAGTGGACCAGGGACCAAATGCCCCCCTAGTCCCTATATAGTACACTACAGTAGACCAGGGACCAAATGCCCCCCTAGTCCCTATATAGTACACTACAGTAGACCAGGGACCAAATGCCCCCCTAGTCCCTATATAGTACACTACAGTAGACCAGGGACCAAATGCCCCCCTAGTCCCTATATAGTACACTACTTTAGACGAGGACCCATAGTGGATAGGGTGAAATTGCTGCTGCACCAGATAGAGGAGTCCACTGTAACCATGCCAACAACACTGACACAGTCAGACAGGACCAGAGTAACACCAAACACAACTGCAGACATGGTTGATGAATGGATCTTCCTGGTTAGCATATTTCCCCCACACAAGTCCTCATTAAAGCCTATTGTAGCCAATTACACTGTCAACAGGAGCTGTAATCTCAGAGGTCCTCAAAACACCCACATTACACTGTCCACAGGAGCTGTAATCTCAGAGGTCCTCAAAACACCCACATTACACTGTCAACAGGAGCTGTAATCTCAGTGGTCCTCAAAACACCCACATTACACTGTCCACAGGAGCTGTAATCTCAGAGGTCCTCAAAACACCCACATTACACTGTCAACAGGAGCTGTAATCTCAGTGGTCCTCAAAACACCCACATTACACTGTCAACAGGAGCTGTAATCTCAGAGGTCCTCAAAACACCCACATTACACTGTCAACAGGAGCTGTAATCTCAGAGGTCCTCAACACCCACATTACACTGTCAACAGGAGCTGTAATCTCAGTGGTCCTCAACACCCACATTACACTGTCAACAGGAGCTGTAATCTCAGTGGTCCTCAACACACCCACATTACACTGTCAACAGGAGCTGTAATCTCAGAGGTCCTCAAAACACCCACATTACACTGTCAACAGGAGCTGTAATCTCAGTGGTCCTCAACACACCCACATTACACTGTCAACAGGAGCTGTAATCTCAGAGGTCCTCAAAACACCCACATTACACTGTCAACAGGAGCTGTAATCTCAGTGGTCCTCAACACCCACATTACACTGTCAACAGGAGCTGTAATCTCAGTGGTCCTCAACACCCACATTTCACTGTCAACAGGAGCTGTAATCTCAGTGGTCCTCAAAACACCCACATTACACTGTCAACAGGAGCTGTAATCTCAGAGGTCCTCAACATCCACATTTCACTGTCAACAGGAGCTGTAATCTCAGTGGTCCTCAACACCCAAATTACACTGTCAACAGGAGCTGTAATCTCAGTGGTCCTCAACACAGACATTACACTGTCAACAGGAGCTGTAATCTCAGTGGTCCTCAACACACCCACATTACACTGTCAACAGGAGCTGTAATCTCAGTGGTCCTCAAAACACCCACATTACACTGTCAACAGGAGCTGTAATCTCAGAGGTCCTCAACACCCACATTACACTGTCAACAGGAGCTGTAATCTCAGAGGTCCTCAAAACACCCACATTACACTGTCAACAGGAGCTGTAATCTCAGAGGTCCTCAAAACACCCACATTACACTGTCAACAGGAGCTGTAATCTCAGAGGTCCTCAAAACACCCACATTACACTGTCAACAGGAGCTGTAATCTCAGAGGTCCTCAAAACACCCACATTACACTGTCAACAGGAGCTGTAATCTCAGAGGTCCTCAAAACACCCACATTACACTGTCAACAGGAGCTGTAATCTCAGTGGTCCTCAACACACCCACATTACACTGTCAACAGGAGCTGTAATCTCAGTGGTCCTCAACACCCACATTTCACTGTCAACAGGAGCTGTAATCTCAGTGGTCCTCAAAACACCCACATTACACTGTCAACAGGAGCTGTAATCTCAGAGGTCCTCAACATCCACATTTCACTGTCAACAGGAGCTGTAATCTCAGTGGTCCTCAACACCCACATTACACTGTCAACAGGAGCTGTAATCTCAGTGGTCCTCAACACCCACATTACACTGTCAACAGGAGCTGTAATCTCAGAGGTCCTCAAAACACCCACATTACACTGTCAACAGGAGCTGTAATCTCAGAGGTCCTCAAAACACCCACATTACACTGTCAACAGGAGCTGTAATCTCAGTGGTCCTCAACACACCCACATTACACTGTCAACAGGAGCTGTAATCTCAGAGGTCCTCAACACACCCACATTACACTGTCAACAGGAGCTGTAATCTCAGTGGTCCTCAACACCCACATTACACTGTCAACAGGAGCTGTAATCTCAGTGGTCCTCAACACCCACATTTCACTGTCAACAGGAGCTGTAATCTCAGTGGTCCTCAAAACACCCACATTACACTGTCAACAGGAGCTGTAATCTCAGAGGTCCTCAACATCCACATTTCACTGTCAACAGGAGCTGTAATCTCAGTGGTCCTCAACACCCAAATTACACTGTCAACAGGAGCTGTTATCTCAGTGGTACTCAACACCCACATTACACTGTCAACAGGAGCTGTAATTTCAGTGGTCCTCAACACCCACATTACACTGTCAACAGGAGCTGTAATCTCAGAGGTCCTCAAAACACCCACATTACACTGTCAACAGGAGCTGTAATCTCAGAGGTCCTCAACACCCACATTACACTGTCAACAGGAGCTGTAATCTCAGTGGTCCTCAACACAGACATTACACTGTCAACAGGAGCTGTAATCTCAGTGGTCCTCAACACACCCACATTACACTGTCAACAGGAGCTGTAATCTCAGTGGTCCTCAAAACACCCACATTACACTGTCAACAGGAGCTGTAATCTCAGTGGTCCTCAACACCCAAATTACACTGTCAACAGGAGCTGTAATCTCAGAAGTCCTCAACACAGACATTACACTGTCAACAGGAGCTGTAATCTCAGTGGTCCTCAACACACCCACATTACACTGTCAACAGGAGCTGTAATCTCAGAGGTCCTCAACACCCACATTACACTGTCAACAGGAGCTGTAATCTCAGTGGTCCTCAACACACCCACATTACACTGTCAACAGGAGCTGTAATCTCAGAGGTCCTCAAAACACCCACATTACACTGTCAACAGGAGCTGTAATCTCAGAGGTCCTCAACACACCCACATTACACTGTCAACAGGAGCTGTAATCTCAGTGGTCCTCAACACACCCACATTTCACTGTCAACAGGAGCTGTAATCTCAGTGGTCACATTTCCTGCGGAAACGATAATCGTCCTCTCGCTCTGTGCTTAGCAAGCAGCAGACGATCTCCGAGAGGCTACGTGAATATCTTTTCCTAATTACTACCCAGTTCCTCTCTGATTTTCCTCCACAAATTGGCACCCCTAGTCCCTATTTAGCGCACTACTTTTGACCAGAACTGAACACTATTATCAGGGAATAGGGTGCCATTTGGGATCCGCTCTCCGATCCAGAGGGAACAGAACAGAAACAGTAAGAGCTCCAATAATTACACAACCCTTAACGCCCCCTTAACGAACTTCAAAAGGGATGGTTTTACAGGCCGGTGCCGAACCGGAACGGCAATTATGAAAAACAAACCATATTAATGATATCGTTTATCATTTCCACACTTCGGGGGAAGCGAAAGCGGACGCTTGGCGCCTGAACACAAAAGCATCTACACGCGTATATCAACGAGCCTTCGCTAAAAATACCACATCTACTCCGTGGAGTGGTCCGATTTTCCATCCAAACACACAGGCTGTTGAATTCTTCCCAAAAATACGCAGGCCTATATATCCAACAGCTAAAAACCCAGATGGAGGGATTGTCTTAACACAAGTAGTGTGTCCCTGCAGCTCTACGCTCGGGGCTGGTAACTACAGCTGGACACCCCTTCATACACTATATATACAGGACACCCCTTTATACACTATATATACAGGACACCCCTTTATACACTATAAATACAGGACACCCCTTCATCCACTATATATACAGCAGTATGGACACCCCTTCATCCACTATATATACAGGACACCCCTTCATCCACTATATATACAGGACACCCCTTCATCCACTATATATACAGGACACCCCTTCATCCACTATATATACAGGACACCCCTTCATCCACTATATATACAGGACACCCCTTCATCCACTATATATACACAGGACACCCCTTCATCCACTATATATACAGGACACCCCTTCATACACTATATATACAGCAGTATGGACACCCCTTCATCCACTATATATACAGGACACCCCTTTATACACTATATATACAGGACACCCCTTCATACACTATATATACAGGACACCCCTTCATCCACTATATATACAGCAGTATGAGGACACCCCTTCATCCACTATATATACAGGACACCCCTTCATACACTATATATACAGCAGTATGAGGACACCCCTTCATACACTATATATACAGCAGTATGAGGACACCCCTTCATCCACTATATATACAGGACACCCCTTCATACTCTATATATACAGGACACCCCTTCATCCACTATATATACAGGACACCCCTTCATCCACTATATATACAGGACACCCCTTCATACACTATATATACAGGACACCCCTTCATACACTATATATACAGGACACCCCTTCATACACTATATATACAGGACACCCCTTCATACACTATATATACAGGACACCCCTTCATACACTATATATACAGCATTATGGACACCCCTTCATCCACTATATATACAGGACACCCCTTCATACACTATATATACAGGACACCCCTTCATCCACTATATATACAGCAGTATGAGGACACCCCTTCATCCACTATATATACAGGACACCCCTTCATACACTATATATACAGGACACCCCTTCATACTCTATATATACACAGGACACCCCTTCATACACTATATATACAGGACACCCCTTCATCCACTATATATACAGGACACCCCTTCATACACTATATATACAGGACACCCCTTCATACACTATATATACAGGACACCCCTTCATACACTATATATACAGCATTATGGACACCCCTTCATCCACTATATATACAGGACACCCCTTCATCCACTATATATACAGCAGTATGAGGACACCCCTTCATCCACTATATATACAGGACACCCCTTCATCCACTATATATACAGCAGTATGAGGACACCCCTTCATATACTATATATACAGGACACCCCTTCATACACTATATATACAGGACACCCCTTCATCCACTATATATACAGGACACCCCTTCATCCACTATATATACAGCAGTATGAGGACACCCCTTCATCCACTATATATACAGGACACCCCTTCATCCACTATATATACAGCAGTATGAGGACACCCCTTCATCCACTATATATACAGGACACCCCTTCATACACTATATATACAGGACACCCCTTCATACTCTATATATACAGGACACCCCTTCATCCACTATATATACAGGACACCCCTTCATCCACTATATATACAGGACACCCCTTCATACACTATATATACAGGACACCCCTTCATACACTATATATACAGGACACCCCTTCATCCACTATATACAGGACACCCCTTCATCCACTATATATACAGTACACCCCTTCATACACTATATATACAGCATTATGGACACCCCTTCATACACTATATATACAGCAGTATGTGGACACCCCTTCATACACTATATATACAGCAGTATGTGGACACCCCTTCATACACTATATATACAGGACACCCCTTCATCCACTATATATACAGGACACCCCTTCATACACTGTATATACAGGACACCCCTTCATACACTGTATATACAGGACACCCCTTCATACACTATATATACAGGACACCCCTTCATACACTATATATACAGCAGTATGGACACCCCTTCATCCACTATATATACAGGACACCCCTTCATTCACTGTATATACAGGACACCCCTTCATACTCTATATATACAGGACACCCCTTCATCCACTATATATACAGGACACCCCTTCATACACTATATATACAGGACACCCCTTCATACACTATATATACAGGACACCCCTTCATACACTATATATACAGCATTATGGACACCCCTTCATCCACTATATATACAGGACACCCCTTCATACACTATATATACAGGACACCCCTTCATCCACTATATATACAGGACACCCCTTCATACACTATATATACAGGACACCCCTTCATCCACTATATACAGGACACCCCTTCATCCACTATATATACAGTACACCCCTTCATACACTATATATACAGCATTATGGACACCCCTTCATACACTATATATACAGCAGTATGTGGACACCCCTTCATACACTATATATACAGCAGTATGTGGACACCCCTTCATACACTATATATACAGGACACCCCTTCATCCACTATATATACAGGACACCCCTTCATACACTGTATATACAGGACACCCCTTCATACACTGTATATACAGGACACCCCTTCATACACTATATATACAGGACACCCCTTCATACACTATATATACAGGACACCCCTTCATTCACTGTATATACAGGACACCCCTTCATACTCTATATATACAGGACACCCCTTCATACACTATATATACAGGACACCCCTTCATACACTATATATACAGGACACCACTTCATACACTATATATACAGGACACCCCTTCATCCACTATATATACAGGACACCCCTTCATACACTATATATATACAGGACACCCCTTCATACTCTATATATACAGGACACCCCTTCATACACTATATATACAGCAGTATGGACACCCCTTCATCCACTATATATACAGGACACCCCTTCATCCACTATATATACAGGACACCCCTTCATACACTATATATATACAGGACACCCCTTCATACTCTATATATACAGGACACCCCTTCATACACTATATATACAGCAGTATGGACACCCCTTCATCCACTATATATACAGGACACCCCTTCATCCACTATATATACAGGACACCCCTTCATCCACTATATATACACAGGACACCCCTTCATCCACTATATATACAGGACACCCCTTCATCCACTATATATACAGGACACCCCTTTATACACTATATATACAGCAGTATGGACACCCCTTCATCCACTATATATACAGGACACCCCTTCATACACTATATATACAGTGCCTTGCGAAAGTGTTCGGCCCCCTTGAACTTTGCGACCTTTTGTCACATTTCAGGCTTCAAACATAAAGATATAAAACTGTATTTTTTTTGTGAAGAATCAACAACAAGTGGGACACAATCATGAAGTGGAACAACATTTATTGGATATTTCAAACTTTTTTAACAAATCAAAAACTGAAAAATTGGGCGTGCAAAATTATTCAGCCCCTTTACTTTCAGTGCAGCAAACTCTCTCCAGAAGTTCAGTGAGGATCTCTGAACGATCCAATGTTGACCTAAATGACTAATGATGATAAATACAATCCTCTGAAAGCAACGTCAGGACAACGTCAGGACAACGTCAGGACAACGTCAGGACAATGTCAGGACAATGTCAGGACAATGTCAGGACAACGTCAACACAATAATTGTTCGTCGGGAGCTTCAGTGTGTATCAGCTTTGTGCTGGAAGAGGTTTAGGAGGACCAGCAGGAAGTCCCTCCCCTCCAGTTAAAGGTACCTCCCAGTGACGGGTGGTACTGAGCTCTAGGAGGACCAGTAGGAAGCCCCTACCTCCCAGTGACGGGTGGTACTGAGCTCTAGGAGGACCAGTAGGAAGCCCATCCAGGTTGAGGAGGACCAGTAGGGAGCCCCTCCAGGTTGAGGAGGACCATTAGGAAGCCCCTCCAGGTTGAGGAGGACCAGTAGGAAGCCCCTCCAGTTAAAGGTACCTCCCAGTGACGGGTGGTACTGAGCTCTAGGAGGACCAGTAGGAATCCCCTCCAGGTTGAGGAGGACCAGTAGGAAGCCCCTCCAGTTAAAGGTACCTCCCAGTGACGGGTGGTACTGAGCTCTAAGAGGACCAGTAGGAAGCCCCTCCAGGTTGAGGAGGACCAGTAGGAAGCCCCTCCAGGTTGAGGAGGACCAGTAGGAAGCTCCTCCAGTTAAAGGTCCCAGGGACGGGTGGTACTGAGCTCTAGGAGGACCAGTAGGAAGCCCCTCCAGGTTGAGGAGGACCAGTAGGAAGCTCCTCCAGGTTGAGGAGGACCAGTAGGAAGCCCCTCCAGTTAAAGGTACCTCCCAGTGACGGGTGGTACTGAGCTCTAGGAGGACCAGTAGGAAGCCCCTCCAGGTTGAGGAGGACCAGTAGGAAGCCCCTCCAGGTTGAGGAGGACCAGAAGGAGGAAGCCCCTCCAGGTTGAGGAGGACCAGTAGGAAGCCCCTCCAGGTTGAGGAGGACCAGTAGGAAGCTCCTCCAGGTTGAGGAGGACCAGTAGGAAGCCCCTCCAGTTAAAGGTCCCAGGGACAGGTGGTACTGAGCTCTAGGAGGACCAGTAGGAAGCCCCTCCAGGTTGAGGAGGACCAGTAGGAAGCCCCTCCAGGTTGAGGAGGACCAGTAGGAGGAAGTCCCTCCAGGTTGAGGAGGCCCAGTAAGAAGCCCATCCAGGTTGAGGAGGACCAGTAGGAGGAAGTCCCTCCAGGTTGAGGAGGACCATTAGGAAGCCCCTCCAGGTTGAGGAGGACCAGTAGGAAGCCCCTCCAGTTAAAGGTACCTCCCAGTGACGGGTGGTACTGAGCTCTAGGAGGACCAGTAGGAATCCCCTCCAGGTTGAGGAGGACCAGTAGGAAGCCCCTCCAGTTAAAGGTACCTCCCAGTGACGGGTGGTACTGAGCTCTAAGAGGACCAGTAGGAAGCCCCTCCAGGTTGAGGAGGACCAGTAGGAAGCCCCTCCAGGTTGAGGAGGACCAGTAGGAAGCTCCTCCAGTTAAAGGTCCCAGGGACGGGTGGTACTGAGCTCTAGGAGGACCAGTAGGAAGCCCCTCCAGGTTGAGGAGGACCAGTAGGAAGCCCTCCAGGTTGAGGAGGACCAGTAGGAAGCCCCTCCAGTTAAAGGTACCTCCCAGTGACGGGTGGTACTGAGCTCTAGGAGGACCAGTAGGAAGCCCCTCCAGGTTGAGGAGGACCAGTAGGAAGCCCCTCCAGGTTGAGGAGGACCAGAAGGAGGAAGCCCCTCCAGGTTGAGGAGGACCAGTAGGAAGCCCCTCCAGGTTGAGGAGGACCAGTAGGAAGCTCCTCCAGGTTGAGGAGGACCAGTAGGAAGCCCCTCCAGTTAAAGGTCCCAGGGACAGGTGGTACTGAGCTCTAGGAGGACCAGTAGGAAGCCCCTCCAGGTTGAGGAGGACCAGTAGGAAGCCCCTCCAGGTTGAGGAGGACCAGTAGGAGGAAGTCCCTCCAGGTTGAGGAGGCCCAGTAAGAAGCCCATCCAGGTTGAGGAGGACCAGTAGGAGGAAGTCCCTCCAGGTTGAGGAGGACCAGTAGGAAGCCCCTCCAGTTAAAGGTCCCAGGGACGGGTGGTACTGAGCTCTAGGAGGACCAGTAGGAAGCCCCTTCAGTTAAAGGTCCCAGGGACAGGTGGTACTGAGCTCTAGGAGGACCAGTAGGAAGCCCCTTCAGTTAAAGGTCCCAGGGACAGGTGGTACTGAGCTCTAGGAGGACCAGTAGGAAGCCCCTCCAGGTTGAGGAGGACCCGTAGGAAGCTCCTCCAGTTAAAGGTCCCAGGGACGGGTGGTACTGAGCTCTAGGAGGGTGCCACTGCCATCCTTTAATGAGTAGTTAAATAAATACCTTTATCAGTACAATGTAATATATGACCATTACATGTCACAAATCACCAGGATAAGAAGGGGCTGTTTCCATTATGCTGGCGTCAGAACTGAAAGGGCCCTCCTACCTCCCCCTCAAATAGGAGAGAAGTACCCTGGGCCCTCCAGACGTCTCGTTTCAATTCCTCCCGAACTGAAAGGGCCCTCCTACCTCCCCCTCAAATAGGAGAGAAGTACCCTGGGCCCTCCAGACAGCTCGTTTCAATTCCTCCCGAACTGAAAGGGCCCTCCTACCTCCCCCTCAAATAGGAGAGAAGTACCCTGGGCCCTCCAGACATCTCATTTCAATTCCTCCCGAACTGAAAGGGCCCTCCTACCTCCCCCTCAAATAGGAGAGAAGTACCCTGGGCCCTCCAGACGTCTCGTTTCAATTCCTCCGTGCTGCTGTTCTGTTGTAAGTCTGGCTTGGCTCCAAACTGTGTGTCTCCCAGGTGAGAATAACATTGAATAAAAATTTGTCCAAACGTCATTTGCAATTTTCACCCCCACAAAAAAATAATTTTCTTGACTGTGGGGGGGGGGGGGCCTTTAGGAAAAACATCTGTAACAAATACTTGTTTTGAGAATAGTAGTTGTACATGAGAGTACATTCCACTGCTTGGCCGTGACCCTGAGCTGTGTACGGACCCGAGTCTTTCCACAGGAAATACGATCTCTGCAGCAGTAGCCAGCTACATACTATGATATTTAACATTAGTTTCTGGCCTGCTCAAGCTCACGTGTTCCAGAGTCTTTAGCCTGAAGTCTACATAATTAGGTGTAATTGACTTCCCCTACAATGTGTTTCTAGTGACTTGGACATCTGGCCTTGAGACACTCCATACAGGAGGGTGCGAGGGCCAATTGGAACCCTACCATCTTCATAGGGCTCATAGGCCTCTGGTTAACAGCAGTGTACTATATAGGGAATAGGGCACCATTAGGTACGTAGGCTGCTCTCTGAGCTCCACACTGCCAGCTTGCCTTTCTACTTGGCAACAGCATGGGTGGTATAGAATAGGTTACGACCACAACCAGACTCTTTTAAGCACAAATAAATCTCACAAAAATGTCTTTCATACTACACTTTCCCCATGATCAAAATATTTACAAATCAAACCTAAATATATTATAAATATTTATTTTGGGGGTAATCGTTCTCAGATTTCGGGTTCAGTTTCAGTGGTGGTGCTGCTAAGACTCAAAGTAGGTTTTCACTGCCTCTAATACCGACAAGGACATAATCACTGCCTCTAATACCGACCAACTACAAGGACATAATCCCTGCCTCTAATACCGACCAACTACAAGGACATAATCCCTGCCTCTAATACTGACCAACTACAAGGACATAATCACTGCCTCTAATACCGACAAGGACATAATCCCTGCCTCTAATACCGACCAACTACAAGGACATAATCACTGCCTCTAATACCGACAAGGACATAATCACTGCCTCTAATACCGACAAGGACATAATCCCTGCCTCTAATACCGACCAACTACATAATCCCCTCTTCCTGTCAGATATGCAGCTTGGGCCGGTAGAGAGAAGTGGGACTGTCTTGACAACCATGATCTTTGATTCAGTCTCAAATGGTACCCTCTTCCCCTATGTAGTGCACTACTTTATAACAGGACCCTATGGAACCCTCTTCCCCTATGTAGTGCACTACTTTAGACCAGGACCCAATGGAACCCTCTTCCCTATGTAGTGCACTACTATAGACCAGGACCCAATGGAACCCTCTTCCCTATGTAGTGCACTACTTTAGACCAGGACCCAATGGAACCCTCTTCCCTATGTAGTGCACTACTATAGACTACTATAGACCAGGACCCAATGGAACCCTCTTCCCTATGTAGTGCACTACTTTAGCCCAGGACCCAATGGAACCCTCTTCCCTATGTAGTGCACTACTTTAGACCAGGATCCAATGGATCACTCTTCCCTATGTAGTGCACTACTTTAGCCCAGGACCCAATGGAACCCTCTTCCCTATGTAGTGCACTACTTTAGACCAGGACCCAATGGATCACTCTTCCCTATGTAGTGCACTACTATAGACCAGGACCCAATGGAACCCTCTTCCCCTATGTAGTGCACTACTTTAGCCCAGGACCCAATGGAACCCTCTTCCCCTATGTAGTGCACTACTTTAGACCAGGACCCAATGGAACCCTCTTCCCCTATGTAGTGCACTACTTTAGACCAGGACCCAATGGAACCCTCTTCCCCTATGTAGTGCACTACTTTAGACCAGGACACAATGGAACCCTCTTCCCCTATGTAGTGAACTACTTTAGCCCAGGACCCTATGGCACCCTCTTCCCCTATGTAGTGCACTACTATAGACCAGGACCCTATGGCACCCTCTTCCCCTATGTAGTGCACTACTTTAGACCAGGACCCTATGGCACCCTCTTCCCCTATGTAGTGCACTACTTTAGACCAGGACCCAATGGAACCCTCTTCCCCTATGTAGTGCACTACTTTAGACCAGGACCCTATGGCACCCTCTTCCCCTATGGAGTGCACTACTTTAGACACAGAGGACACTGTCATCCTCGAGTTCCCCAATGGCAGGGTGAATAACACGGAGGACACTGTCATCCTCGAGTTCCCCAATGGCAGGGTGAATAACACGGAGGACACTGTCATCCTCGAGTTCCCCAATGGCAGGGTGAATAACACTGAGGACACTGTCATCCTCGAGTTCCCCAATGGCAGGGTGAATAACACTGAGGACACCGTCATCCTCGAGTTCCCCAATGGCAGGGTGAATAACACGGAGGACACCGTCATCCTCGAGTTCCCCAATGGCAGGGTGAATAACACGGAGGACACCGTCATCCTCGAGTTCCCCAATGGCAGGGTGAATAACACGGAGGACACCGTCATCCTCGAGTTCCCCAATGGCAGGGTGAATAACACGGAGGACACCGTCATCCTCGAGTTCCCCAACGGCAGGGTGAATAACACGGAGGACACCGTCATCCTCGAGTTCCCCAACGGCAGGGTGAATAACACGGAGGACACCGTCATCCTCGAGTTCCCCAACGGCAGGGTGAATAACACTGAGGACACCGTCATCCTCGAGTTCCCCAACGGCAGGGTGAATAACACGGAGGACACCGTCATCCTCGAGTTCCCCAACGGCAGGGTGAATAACACGGAGGACACCGTCATCCTCGAGTTCCCCAACGGCAGGGTGAATAACACGGAGGACACTGTCATCCTCGAGTTCCCCAATGGCAGGGTGAATAACACGGAGGACACTGTCATCCTCGAGTTCCCCAATGGCAGGGTGAATAACACGGAGGACACTGTCATCCTCGAGTTCCCCAATGGCAGGGTGAATAACACGGAGGACACTGTCATCCTCGAGTTCCCCAATGGCAGGGTGAATAACACGGAGGACACTGTCATCCTCGAGTTCCCCAATGGCAGGGTGAATAACACTGAGGACACTGTCATCCTCGAGTTCCCCAACGGCAGGGTGAATAACACGGAGGACACTGTCATCCTCGAGTTCCCCAATGTGCTCGTCATTGAAGAGCTCCTTTAAAAGGCAGCGCCCGCTTTCATTCCCCCAACAGCTTCTAGAAAACCTGCCAGAATATAACAAGGCAACTGTACAGAGACCATGACGTCACTCAGCCCTGCTGGGAGTTAGTTGACGTCACTCAGCCCTGCTGGGAGTTAGTTGACGTCACTCAGCCCTGCTGGGAGTTAGTTGACGTCACTCAGCCCTGCTGGGAGTTAGTTGACGTCACTCAGCCCTGCTGGGAGTTAGTTGACATCACTCAGCCCTGCTGGGAGTTAGTTGACGTCACTCAGCCCTGCTGGGAGTTAGTTGACATCACTCAGCCCTGCTGGGAGTTAGTTGACGTCACTCAGCCCTGCTCTAAAAACAGGGAGTTAGTTGACGTCACTCAGCCCTGCTAAAAACAGGGAGTTAGTTGACGTCACTCAGCCCTGCTAAAAACAGGGAGTTAGTTGACGTCACTCAGCCCTGCTGGGAGTTAGTTGACGTCACTCAGCCCTGCTGGGAGTTAGTTGACGTCACTCAGCCCTGCTGGGAGTTAGTTTCTTTCTGTTGTCCTATATTCTTCAGGGTATTCCTTCCCCCAGACTCGACAAGAATAATTAAGTGTTTATGAAGATGATAACAGCAGCTGCTTCTTATCCCTGTCAAATGAACACCTTTCAACCCCATTGGCTGGGTTGGAACGTTACAACACAGCCAACTAACGGTACCAACAGGCTGTGATTCCAGTCAGCTTTAATCTGCCCCTCTGAGGCACCGTGGTTAAATCGGCTCTACGGACGCTCATTAGACACGCAAACCAATTGGAGACGCAGACCTTGGAATTGGAGACGCAGACCTTAGAATTGGAGACGCAGACCTTAGAATTGGACACGCAGACCTTAGAATTGGACACGCAGACATTAGAATTGGAGACGCAGACCTTAGAGCGGCAAGACGAAGAAACGAAGTGTCAAAATGAGTCCAAATGAGCACCCTGTCTGAGGCCCTAAGCCAACCTGTCTGAGGCCCTAAGCCAACCTGTCTGAGACCCTAAGCCAACCTGCCTGAGACCCTAAGCCAACCTGCCTGAGACCCTAAGCCAACCTGTCTGAGACCCTAAGCCAACCTGCCAGAGACCCTAAGCCAACCTGCCTGAGACCCTAAGCCAACCTGTCTGAGACCCTAAGCCAACCTGCCAGAGACCCTAAGCCAACCTGCCTGAGACCCTAAGCCAACCTGTCTGAGACCCTAAGCCAACCTGTCTGAGAGCCTAAGCCAACCTGTCTGAGACCCTAAGCCAACCTGTCTGAGACCCTAAGCCAACCTGCCTGAGACCCTAAGCCAACCTGCCTGAGACCCTAAGCCAACCTGTCTGAGACCCTAAGCCAACCTGCCTGAGACCCTAAACCAACCTGCCTGAGACCCTAAGCCAACCTGTCTGAGACCCTAAGCCAACCTGCCTGAGACCCTAAGCCAACCTGCCTGAGACCCTAAGCCAACCTGCCTGAGACCCTAAGCCAACCTGCCAGAGACCCTAAGCCAACCTGCCTGAGACCCTAAGCCAACCTGTCTGAGACCCTAAGCCAACCTGTCTGAGACCCTAAGCCAACCTGTCTGAGAGCCTAAGCCAACCTGTCTGAGACCCTAAGCCAATCTGTCTGAGGCCCTAAGCCAATCTGTCTGAGGCCCTAAGCCAACCTGTCTGAGGCCCTAAGCCAACCTGTCTGAGACCCTAAGCCAACCTGTCTGAGACCCTAAGCCAACCTGTCTGAGACCCTAAGCCAACCTGTCTGAGACCCTAAGCCAACCTGTCTGAGACCCTAAGCCAACCTGCCTGAGACCCTAAGCCAACCTGCCAGAGACCCTAAGCCAACCTGCCTGAGACCCAGAGACCCTAAGCCAACCTGTCTGAGACCCTAAGCCAACCTGCCAGAGACCCTAAGCCAACCTGTCTGAGACCCAGAGACCCTAAGCCAACCTGTCTGAGACCCTAAGCCAACCTGCCAGAGACCCTAAGCCAACCTGCCAGAGACCCTAAGCCAACCTGTCTGAGACCCTAAGCCAACCTGTCTGAGACCCTAAGCCAACCTGTCTGAGACCCTAAGCCAACCTGTCTGAGACCCAGAGACCCTAAGCCAACCTGTCTGAGACCCTAAGCCAACCTGCCAGAGACCCTAAGCCAACCTGCCTGAGACCCTAAGCCAACCTGTCTGAGACCCTAAGCCAACCTGTCTGAGACCCTAAACCAACCTGTCTGAGACCCTAAGCCAACCTGTCTGAGACCCTAAGCCAACCTGTCTGAGACCCTAAGCCAACCTGTCTGAGACCCTAAGCCAACCTGCCTGAGACCCTAAGCCAACCTGCCTGAGACCCTAAGCCAACCTGTCTGAGACCCTAAACCAACCTGTCTGAGACCCTAAGCCAACCTGCCTGAGACCCTAAGCCAACCTGTCTGAGACCCTAAGCCAACCTGTCTGAGACCCTAAGCCAACCTGCCTGAGACCCTAAGCCAACCTGCCTGAGACCCTAAGCCAACCTGTCTGAGACCCTAAGCCAACCTGCCAGAGACCCTAAGCCAACCTGTCTGAGACCCTAAGCCAACCTGCCTGAGACCCTAAGCCAACCTGCCTGAGACCCTAAGCCAACCTGCCTGAGACCCTAAGCCAACCTGCCTGAGACCCTAAGCCAACCTGTCTGAGACCCTAAGCCAACCTGTCTGAGACCCTAAGCCAACCTGCCAGAGACCCTAAGCCAACCTGCCTGAGACCCTAAGCCAACCTGCCTGAGACCCTAAGCCAACCTGCCTGAGACCCTAAGCCAACCTGTCTGAGACCCTAAGCCAACCTGCCTGAGACCCTAAGCCAACCTGCCTGAGACCCTAAGCCAACCTGTCTGAGACCCTAAGCCAACCTGCCTGAGACCCTAAGCCAACCTGTCTGAGACCCTAAGCCAACCTGTCTGAGACCCTAAGCCAACCTGCCTGAGACCCTAAGCCAACCTGCCTGAGACCCTAAGCCAACCTGCCTGAGACCCTAAGCCAACCTGTCTGAGACCCTAAGCCAACCTGTCTGAGACCCTAAGCCAACCTGCCTGAGACCCTAAGCCAACCTGACAGAGACCCTAAGCCAACCTGCCTGAGACCCTAAGCCAACCTGCCTGAGACCCTAAGCCAACCTGTCTGAGACCCTAAGCCAACCTGTCTGAGACCCTAAGCCAACCTGCCTGAGACCCTAAGCCAACCTGCCTGAGACCCTAAGCCAACCTGTCTGAGACCCTAAGCCAACCTGCCTGAGACCCTAAGCCACCTACCTGAGACCTCTAAGCCCTGAGACCCTAAGCCAACCTGTCCTGAGACCCTAACCTGCCAACCCCCTGAGACCCTAAGCCAACCTGCCAGAGACCCTAAGCCAACCTGCCCCCCCTGAGACCCTAGGCCAACCTGTCTGAGACCCTAAACCAACCTGTCTGAGACCCTAAGCCAACCTGTCTGAGACCCTAAGCCAACCTGCCTGAGACCCTAAACCAACCTGCCAGAGACCCTAAGCCAACCTGCCAGAGACCCTAAGCCAACCTGTCTGAGACCCTAAGCCAACCTGCCTGAGACCCTAAGCCAACCTGCCTGAGACCCTAAGCCAACCTGCCTGAGACCCTAAGCCAACACGAAGAAAAAGGTGAACTGTGCCATGGGCTGTTTGGACTGCTGTGGAGACAGAGGGGGTTCTGGGTAGAGGAGTCTAGAATGTGCTGAGGAGACAGAGGGGGTTCTGGGTAGAGGAGTCTAGAATGTGCTGAGGGGACAGAGTGGGTTCTGGGTAGAGGAGTCTAGAATGTGCTGAGGAGACAGAGTGGGTTCTGGGTAGAGGAGTCTAGAATGTGATGAACTGAGTCATGGTCCTGTTGGACTGCTGAGGAGACAGAGGGGTTCTGGGTAGAGGAGTCTAGAATGTGATGAACTGAGTCATGGTCCTGTTGGACTGCTGAGGAGACAGAGGGGGTTCTGGGTAGAGGAGTCTAGAAAGGAAGTTGGATCGGGAAGAAACCAACAACACGTTTTTAAACCCAGTCTATTCCTGTGGAACGTTATACGACAGAGATTCTAACCTGGGTCATGTGAAAAACCTCTCCCCTTAAGATATCGAGGAAGGCTTGAACTTCTTTCAGTGATGCAGCAAGACTGTAAGGTCTCAGGAATACACAGCAGCTTCGGAATGCCATGACAGTATGCACTAAATTGGAGTACTGCACTTGTCTGCAGTGCACTGATCACCAGTGGGCTCCTGTATATATATATATATAAAACCCAGTGGTACTAACCTGTGCTCCGTCCTTCAGTTTGAGGATACACTCCATTGTGTTAATGGTGATGACCACGGCCTCGGAGCCCAGTTTGGTCCAGGGTACGTGGATACGCAACTCATGGATGTGACCGCTCAGGAAGGTAAAGGGCAGTTTCAGCTCCTAGAAACAGGGAATCACATTTAAATAAGTCACTGCATTGGCTCAGTGGGTTGGAGCCTGGGGGTCTGGCAATGCTAAGGGATGTAGGGTAGGATCTCTACAGGAGATCATCTGTGGACAACTGACCAGACATGAGGGTAGGATCTGAGCAGGTAACCAGGGGCTACCTGCCCCCTCTAACCAATAGGCTACCTGCCCCCCTCCTCTAACCAGGCTACCTGCCCCCCCCCTGACACACCACTAGGCTCCCTGCCCCCCCCCCTCCTCTAACCACTAGGCTACCTAAAGTGATCACTAAAATCCACATTGAGTTACAGCCGCGTCATCAATCACTGGACACGGACTGTTTGACATCAGCCCTGGTGGGATCCCAGTCCCTGTCCCTGAGTGTCACTATTGAGCAGGTAGTGACAGGGTGACACACGTCTAGCCTGGGTGTCACTATTGAGCAGGTAGCAGGGTGACACACGTCTAGCCTGGGTGTCACTATTGAGCAGGTAGCAGGGTGACACACGTCTAGCCTGGGTGTCACTATTGAGCAGGTAGCAGGGTGACACACGTCTAGCCTGGGTGTCACTATTGAGCAGGTAGCAGGGTGACACACGTCTAGCCTGGGTGTCACTATTGAGCAGGTAGCAGGGTGACACACGTCTAGCCTGGGTGTCACTATTGAGCAGGTAGCAGGGTGACACACGTCTAGCCTGGGTGTCACTATTGAGCAGGTAGCAGGGTGACACACGTCTAGCCTGGGTGTCACTATTGAGCAGGTAGTGACAGGGTGACACACGTCTAGCCTGGGTGTCACTATTGAGCAGGTAGTGACAGGGTGACACACGTCTAGCCTGGGTGTCACTATTGAGCAGGTAGTGACAGGGTGACACACGTCTAGCCTGGGTGTCACTATTGAGCAGGTAGCAGGGTGACACACGTCTAGCCTGGGTGTCACTATTGAGCAGGTAGCAGGGTGACACACGTCTAGCCTGGGTGTCACTATTGAGCAGGTAGTGACAGGGTGACACACGTCTAGCCTGGGTGTCACTATTGAGCAGGTAGTGACAGGGTGACACACGTCTAGCCTGGGTGTCACTATTGAGCAGGTAGTGACAGGGTGACACACGTCTAGCCTGGGTGTCACTATTGAGCAGGTAGCAGGGTGACACACGTCTAGCCTGGGTGTCACTATTGAGCAGGTAGCAGGGTGACACACGTCTAGCCTGGGTGTCACTATTGAGCAGGTAGTGACAGGTAGCAGGGTGACACACGTCTAGCCTGGGTGTCACTATTGAGCAGGTAGTGACAGGTAGCAGGGTGACACACGTCTAGCCTGGGTGTCACTATTGAGCAGGTAGTGACAGGGTGACACACGTCTAGCCTGGGTGTCACTATTGAGCAGGTAGTGACAGGGTGACACACGTCTAGCCTGGGTGTCACTATTGAGCAGGTAGCAGGGTGACACACGTCTAGCCTGGGTGTCACTATTGAGCAGGTAGCAGGGTGACACACGTCTAGCCTGGGTGTCACTATTGAGCAGGTAGCAGGGTGACACACGTCTAGCCTGGGTGTCACTATTGAGCAGGTAGTGACAGGTGACAGGGTGACACACGTCTAGCCTGGGTGTCACTATTGAGCAGGTAGTGACAGGTAGCAGGGTGACACACGTCTAGCCTGGGTGTCACTATTGAGCAGGTAGTGACAGGGTGACACACGTCTAGCCTGGGTGTCACTATTGAGCAGGTAGTGACAGGGTGACACACGTCTAGCCTGGGTGTCACTATTGAGCAGGTAGTGACAGGTAGCAGGGTGACACACGTCTAGCCTGGGTGTCACTATTGAGCAGGTAGTGACAGGTAGCAGGGTGACACACGTCTAGCCTGGGTGTCACTATTGAGCAGGTAGTGGCAGGTAGCAGGGTGACACACGTCTAGCCTGGGTGTCACTATTGAGCAGGTAGTGACAGGTAGCAGGGTGACACACGTCTAGCCTGGGTGTCACTATTGAGCAGGTAGTGACAGGTAGCAGGGTGACACACGTCTAGCCTGGGTGTCACTATTGAGCAGGTAGTGACAGGGTGACACACGTCTAGCCTGGGTGTCACTATTGAGCAGGTAGTGACAGGTAGCAGGGTGACACACGTCTAGCCTGGGTGTCACTATTGAGCAGGTAGTGACAGGTAGCAGGGTGACACACGTCTAGCCTGGGTGTCACTATTGAGCAGGTAGTGACAGGGTGACACACGTCTAGCCTGGGTGTCACTATTGAGCAGGTAGTGACAGGGTGACACACGTCTAGCCTGGGTGTCACTATTGAGCAGGTAGTGACAGGGTGACACACGTCTAGCCTGGGTGTCACTATTGAGCAGGTAGCAGGGTGACACACGTCTAGCCACCGGACGATGGAACAAGTGACCTCTTGTGGGAAAAGAGCAGACTCAGATTGAGACTGACCTGAATTCATAGTTACCTCAGCAAAAAGAGCAGATACAAAGTCAATAGCATTACTAAGAGTTATTCCTGGACATTAAAGTGTTATTACCATGTTTTAACAGGGGTATTAGTGTTAATAACAGGTTATTACCATGTTATTACAGGGGTATTAGTGTTAATAACAGGTTATTACCGGGGTATTAGTGTTAATACCAGGTTATTACCGTGTTATTACAGGGGTATTAGTGTTAATACCAGGTTATTACCATGTTATTACAGGGGTATTAGTGTTAATACCAGGTTATTACCGGGGTATTAGTGTTAATACCAGGTTATTACCGTGTTATTACAGGGGTATTAGTGTTAATACCAGGTTATTACCATGTTATTACAGGGGTATTAGTGTTAATACCAGGTTATTACCATGTTATTACCGGGGTATTAGTGTTAATAGGCTTTATTCCAGTTTAATTCCAGGATGAATCCATACCTGCTCCAGGACATCCAGCTTCAGCTCCAGCTTGCTCAGTACTACGTCTCCTCCCCATAGCGACAGCTGCAGGTCAGAGGGCTTCAGGTTCTTAATGTATTTGTTCACGTAGGTCATCAACAGGGGCGTGACATAGGACTCCAACATCCTGCCTCTGTCCTGGACCACAAACACAACAGGGAAGAAAGGGGAGGAGTCAAATAACACATGTCCTGGAACACAACAGGGAAGGGGAGGAGTCAAATAACACATGTCCTGGACCACAAACACAACAGGGAAGAAAGGGGAGGAGTCAAATAACACATGTCCTGGACCACAAACACAACAGGGAAGAAAGGGGAGGAGTCAAATAACACATGTCCTGGACCACAAATACAACAGGGAAGAAAGGGGAGGAGTCAAATAACACATGTCCTGGACCACAAACACAACAGGGAAGAAAGGGGAGGAGTCAAATAACACATGTCCTGGACCACAAATACAACAGGGAAGAAAGGGGAGGAGTCAAATAACACATGTCCTGGACCACAAACACAACAGGGAAGAAAGGGGAGGAGTCAAATAACACATGTCCTGGACCACAAACACAACAGGGAAGAAAGGGGAGGAGTCAAATAACACATGTCCTGGACCACAAACACAACAGGGAAGAAAGGGGAGGAGTCAAATAACACATGTCCTGGACCACAAACACAACAGGGAAGAAAGGGGAGGAGTCAAATAACACATGTCCTGGACCACAAACACAACAGGGAAGAAAGGGGAGGAGTCAAATAACACATGTCCTGGACCACAAACACAACAGGGAAGAAAGGGGAGGAGTCATTCCAAGTCACAACACATAGTTTTTAAAATTTTTATTAAAGGTTGAATAAAGCAAGTTGAGCTAGCCAAATAACATATCTGGTAACCGAGGGCTATCCTTAGCTAGCCAAATAACATATCTGGTAAACGAGGGTTATCCTTAGCTAGCCAAATAACATATCTGGTAAACGAGGGTTATCCTTAGCTAGCCAAATAACATATCTGGTAAACGAGGGTTATCCTTAGCTAGCCAAATAACATATCTGGTAACCGAGGGCTATCCTTAGCTAGCCAAATAACATATCTGGTAAACGAGGGTTATCCTTAGCTAGCCAAATAACAGATCTGGTAACCGAGGGCTATCCTTAGCTAGCCAAATAACATATCTGGTAAACGAGGGTTATCCTTAGCTAGCCAAATAACATATCTGGTAAACGAGGGTTATCCTTAGCTAGCCAAATAACATATCTGGTAACCGAGGGCTATCCTTAGCTAGCCAAATAACATATCTGGTAAACGAGGGTTATCCTTAGCTAGCCAAATAACAGATCTGGTAACCGAGGGCTATCCTTAGCTAGCCAAATAACATATCTGGTAACCGAGGGCTACTATCCTTAGCTAGCCAAATAACATATCTGGTAACCGAGGGCTACTATCCTTAGCTTAGCCATGCCAACAGCCCTTCAAAAAGCCCTCCAGCCAAACTAACTGCTAGAGATGCAGGACTGTAGAGAACTGGTAGAACCAGTCACATGGTAATGTGTGTTATAGATCGTCCTTTATTTGACAACAGTAAAGTTACAGCGAACCACCTCACACAACATCATGTGGTTTTGCCTTTTCATGTATCCAAATCTATGTGACTTGAGTGTGGATGATTTGCTAGATTGCATTGCTTACGTAGTGAGACTATAGAGTTTATCAACGTTGTTATTCGTTATTCACTGAGGATTTATTCCTCGTGTCACTTTTTTTAAAATTTGTAATCTTTAACTCTACATTGTTGGAAAAGGGACCCGTAAACCCACCTCTTTAAGGAATACCTAGGATAGGATAAAGTAATCCTTCTCACCCCCCCCCTTAAAAGATTTAGATGCACTATTGTAAAGTGGCTGTTCCACTGGATGTCATAAGGTGAATGCACCAATTTGTAAGTCGCTCTGGATAAGAGCATCTGCTAAATGACTTAAATGTAAAATGTAATGTAAATGTAAACTATTTCATGGTTAGTTTTACACCTGTTGTTTACTAAGCATGAGACAAATACAATTCTGACTTGAACTGTGGCAGCTCACTCTGGCCTGGCAGCCAGCTAGATAGTGGAGCCATAGAGAATGATAGAGGCCTCTAGTGGCCAAAGGGCCATTTAAACATGGGCAGCACCATGAAGGGCTTCCACCATACTTCCGCCATTTTAAAGTAGTCAACTGGGTGGGGATTCCTATGAGTTGCAGCCTCAATTAGCGCTCCCTATGCCGTCACTGACGCTACAGCGGCACAGATGTTTTTCTTAAATAGATGATTCCTCTATCAATTAAATTAAATTTGCTTAATTGGCATGACGTAACAATGTACATATTGCCAAAACGTATTTATAATATAAAAATAAAAAAATAAAAATAAAAATTGTCAATGGTATTAACAGTAATAACAATAACCAAGTGTCAAAATAGCCATACATTCAACAATAACAATAATAAACATACAGTAGAGGACATTGCGCAGGTTGATTGGTCTGTCTATCTATCTCTATGGGTGTATCTGATGTGTACTGACGCTTTCATCGGGATTAAATCCTATTGATGTTTCATTTGGTCCTTCTGTAGCTCAGTTGGTAGAGCATGGCGCTTGTAACGCCAGGGTAGTGGGTTTGACTCCCGGGACCACCCATACGTAGAATGTATGCACACATGACTGTAAGTCGCTTTGGATAAAAGCGTCTGCTAAATGGCATATATTATTATTTATTATTATCTGGAATGTGGTCGGAGAGGCAATATGGACGGATGAGAGAGAGGCATGTTGCTGAGCCTCTGGAGGCGTGTGAAGAGGCCACCACCTCGCCCAGGCACCTCGTAACAACGAGGAGGGGCTCCGTGTAGTTCCGCATTGACATGATTGGTTGACTGTCGGTGAGGGCGGGAAGTCTCTGTATAAACACAAACTCGCTTCCTTCACGTCTTCCTTCCACAGCTGCTCTAAAGAAGCGCAAACAAGTATTAACGCCATGACTTCTGCAGAGGCCGTAAATACCGCACGACCAATGCAGACGTCGGATTGACCATGAAGCGCCTTTAAAAAGGACATCATAATATTGTTGATTGGGGTCCATTACAATGCAACCCAGCTGGCTAGCACAATTAGCATGCAAGTTTCAACAAACTTGTGGGCCTGGCACGTACCATCAGTTATCTAACTAGTTAGCAGCAGTTAATAAGGCTGGTTGGAGTTAGTTCGCTAGCTGATTAGTTATTGGACTATTATAAAAGGGGTGTCCGTACTACATTCTGGTAAAGTGTTGGCTAGCCAAATGACAGTTCGAGTTGGATAGCTCCAGTCCTAACCTGCTTGCTAACCTTAGCCTAGCAAGATATCTAGCCATTTCAGTAGCCAAATAAACGAAGCTTATACGACTGCTGTCTCTACTTACACTCAATTATTTCCCTTACGTGTTTGCTGCAGTTTTCAATGAATCTCTTCGGCAGCACACCGGTTATAAGTCATCCCGTTAGCTGAAGCAAGGCACATTTTTTGTCTCAGGCAAACGTCATCGTCAACTATAACACAGAACTTCCGCGTGTTAACTGTGTCGTCATTTCCTGGTTAGGTATCAAACACCACGCCCCCTCCCTCCCCCAAACCAATACATTCACGCGGTTCCCTTTCCTTGCCTCGTCTCATTCATAAAATACAGTGAACTGTGTTCAGAGCAAAATGGTGTAAATTTATCAAGCGCAATTGAAACACAAAACGATTGTGTTTTAGGGTTTGAGGCGACGTGATCTGGTGAAAATAAAAATACATAGCTCGTCAACTTCTTAAATTTAGCTCATGAATGGTTTGATTATAATTCTAGCATGATACAGGTATTAAAATTAAAATAGATTAATAGTAGAAAATGTATGGCTATAATAAAAATGTATCAAATGTTGCACCAGAGTACTTGGAATAGGAATAAACAATAAATGCTAAATGTAGTCGTTCATCATGCTGAAATCTTTAAACAATGCTTAGTCTTTAGATTCTAGTCTGCACGTGTCAACTACTAGTCATTGTCGACATATTGATTACTTCTCCCAGCAAATTCTGAAATGTCTGATTTCAATACAATAGAATGAAAAATAGCAGATCACATAGGTCAATCAAAATCAAATTTATTTATAAAGCCCTTCGTACATCAGCTGATATCTCAAAGTGCTGTACAGAAACCCAGCCTAAAACCCCAAACAGCAAGCAATGCAGGTGTAGAAGCACGGTGGCTAGGAAACACTCCCTAGAAAGGCCAAAACCTAGGAAGAAACCTAGAGAGGAACCAGGCTATGAGGGGTGGAGATTATAAACCTAGAGAGGAAGGTCAATGCATGTATTATTGTATTACTGTTATATTCATTTTCTCTGGAGATTTCAAATATGAGAAAATAATCAGATTTAAACCACATTCTGCTTGAGCATGTTGTTGAATTCTGATGTTTATTCCATTTCATTATTTAAAAAATTCTCCCTTATTTCCAGGTGTAGTTTTACAAATCACAACTTTATTCCTCTCATGTCCTTTTAATCATGAGATGTAATGACAAAATGCATTTAAAAGGGGACAAACAGCAGTTTCTACATCCATTTGTTGGACTTATAAATGAATGGTATGAATATATATGCCATTTAGCAGACGCTTTTATCCAAAGCAACTTACAGTCATGTGTGCATACATTCTACGTATGGGTGGTCCCAGGGATCGAACCCACTACCCTGACATTACAAGCGCCATGCTCTACCAACTGAGCTACAGAAGGACCCATTGATTGTTGAAGAATATAACTTCTAAACACCTCATGAGCTTAGTTCCACTGTCCACACCCCATCAGAACCCTAAATATACCGTGCCTTCAGAGAGTATTCATAACCCTTGATTTATTCCACATTTTGTTGTGTTACAGCCCTGAATTCAAAATGGATTAAATATATTTTTATTGTCATCCATCTACACACAATACCCCATCATGACAAAGTGGAGAGAAAAATATATTTTTATTCTCATCCATCTACACACAATACCCCATCATGACAAAGTGGAGAGAAAAATATATTTTTATTCTCATCCATCTACACACAATACCCCATCATGACAAAGTGGAGAGAAAAATATATTTTTATTCTCATCCATCTACACACAATACCCCATCATGACAAAGTGGAGAAAAAATATATTTTTAGACATTTTTGCAAATGTATTGAAAATGAAATACAGAAATATCTCATGTACATAAGAATTCACACACCCTAAGTCAATAGATGTTAGAATCACCTTTGGCAGCGATTACAGCTGTTAGTCTTTCTGGGTAAGTCTCTGAGATTGATTACAGGTGTTAGTCTTTCTGGGTAAGTCTCTAAGATTGATTACAGCTGTTAGTCTTTCTGGGTAAGTCTCTGAGATTGATTACAGGTGTTAGTCTTTCTGGGTAAGTCTCTAAGATTGATTACAGGTGTTAGTCTTTCTGGGTAAATCTCTAAGATTGATTACAGGTGTTAGTCTTTCTGGGTAAATCTCTAAGATTGATTACAGGTGTTAGTCTTTCTGGGTAGGTCTCTAAGATTGATTACAGCTGTGAGTCTTTCTGGGTAAATCTCTAAGATTGATTACAGGTGTTAGTCTTTCTGGGTAAGTCTCTAATATTGATTACAGATGTTAGTCTTTCTGGGTAGGTCTCTAAGATTGATTACAGCTGTGAGTCTTTCTGGGTAAATCTCTAAGATTGATTACAGGTGTTAGTCTTTCTGGGTAAGTCTCTAAGATTGATTACAGGTGTTAGTCTTTCTGGGTAAATCTCTAAGATTGATTACAGGTGTTAGTCTTTCTGGGTAGGTCTCTAAGATTGATTACAGGTGTTAGTCTTTCTGGGTAAGTCTCTAAGATTGATTACAGGTGTTAGTCTTTCTGGGTAAATCTCTAAGATTGATTACAGGTGTTAGTCTTTCTGGGTAGGTCTCTAAGATTGATTACAGGTGTTAGTCTTTCTGGGTAAATCTCTAAGATTGATTACAGGTGTTAGTCTTTCTGGGTAAATCTCTAAGATTGATTACAGGTGTTAGTCTTTCTGGGTAAGTCTCTAAGATTGATTACAGATGTTAGTCTTTCTGGGTAAATCTCTAAGATTGATTACAGGTGTTAGTCTTTCTGGGTAAATCTCTAAGATTGATTACAGGTGTTAGTCTTTCTGGGTAAGTCTCTAAGATTGATTACAGCTGTGAGTCTTTCTGGGTAAGTCTCTAAGATTGATTACAGGTGTTAGTCTTTCTGGGTAAATCTCTAAGATTGATTACAGGTGTTAGTCTTTCTGGGTAAGTCTCTAAGATTGATTACAGGTGTTAGTCTTTCTGGGTAAATCTCTAAGATTGATTACAGGTGTTAGTCTTTCTGGGTAAATCTCTAAGATTGATTACAGGTGTTAGTCTTTCTGGGTAAATCTCTAAGATTGATTACAGGTGTTAGTCTTTCTGGGTAAATCTCTAAGATTGATTACAGGTGTTAGTCTTTCTGGGTAAGTCTCTAAGATTGATTACAGGTGTTAGTCTTTCTGGGTAAGTCTCTAAGATTGATTACAGCTGTTAGTCTTTCTGGGTAAATCTCTAAGATTGATTACAGGTGTTAGTCTTTCTGGGTAAATCTCTAAGATTGATTACAGATGTTAGTCTTTCTGGGTAGGTCTCTAAGATTGATTACAGGTGTTAGTCTTTCTGGGTAAGTCTCTAAGAGTGATTACAGCTGTGAGTCTTTCTGGGTAAATCTCTAAGATTGATTACAGATGTTAGTCTTTCTGGGTAAGTCTCTAAGATTGATTACAGGTGTTAGTCTTTCTGGGTAAGTCTCTAAGATTGATTACAGGTGTGAGTCTTTCTGGGTAAATCTCTAAGATTGATTACAGGTGTTAGTCTTTCTGGGTAAATCTCTAAGATTGATTACAGGTGTTAGTCTTTCTGGGTAAGTCTCTAAGATTGATTACAGGTGTTAGTCTTTCTGGGTAAATCTCTAAGATTGATTACAGGTGTTAGTCTTTCTGGGTAAATCTCTAAGATTGATTACAGGTGTTAGTCTTTCTGGGTAAATCTCTAAGATTGATTACAGGTGTTAGTCTTTCTGGGTAAATCTCTAAGATTGATTACAGATGTTAGTCTTTCTGGGTAAATCTCTAAGATTGATTACAGGTGTTAGTCTTTCTGGGTAAATCTCTAAGATTGATTACAGGTGTTAGTCTTTCTGGGTAAGTCTCTAAGATTGATTACAGGTGTTAGTCTTTCTGGGTAAGTCTCTAAGAGTGATTACAGCTGTGAGTCTTTCTGGGTAAGTCTCTAAGATTGATTACAGGTGTTAGTCTTTCTGGGTAAATCTCTAAGATTGATTACAGGTGTTAGTCTTTCTGGGTAAATCTCTAAGATTGATTACAGGTGTTAGTCTTTCTGGGTAAGTCTCTAAGATTGATTACAGGTGTTAGTCTTTCTGGGTAAATCTCTAAGATTGATTACAGGTGTTAGTCTTTCTGGGTAAATCTCTAAGATTGATTACAGATGTTAGTCTTTCTGGGTAAGTCTCTAAGATTGATTACAGGTGTTAGTCTTTCTGGGTAAATCTCTAAGATTGATTACAGGTGTTAGTCTTTCTGGGTAAGTCTCTAAGATTGATTACAGGTGTTAGTCTTTCTGGGTAAATCTCTAAGATTGATTACAGGTGTTAGTCTTTCTGGGTAAATCTCTAAGATTGATTACAGGTGTTAGTCTTTCTGGGTAAATCTCTAAGATTGATTACAGGTGTTAGTCTTTCTGGGTAAGTCTCTAAGATTGATTACAGCTGTGAGTCTTTCTGGGTAAATCTCTAATATTGATTACAGATGTTAGTCTTTCTGGGTAAATCTCTAAGATTGATTACAGCTGTGAGTCTTTCTGGGTAAGTCTCTAAGATTGATTACAGGTGTTAGTCTTTCTGGGTAAATCTCTAAGATTGATTACAGGTGTTAGTCTTTCTGGGTAAATCTCTAAGATTGATTACAGGTGTTAGTCTTTCTGGGTAAATCTCTAAGATTGATTACAGGTGTGAGTCTTTCTGGGTAAATCTCTAAGATTGATTACAGGTGTTAGTCTTTCTGGGTAAATCTCTAAGATTGATTACAGGTGTTAGTCTTTCTGGGTAAATCTCTAAGATTGATTACAGGTGTTAGTCTTTCTGGGTAAATCTCTAAGATTGATTACAGGTGTTAGTCTTTCTGGGTAAATCTCTAAGATTGATTACAGGTGTTAGTCTTTCTGGGTAAATCTCTAAGATTGATTACAGATGTTAGTCTTTCTGGGTAAATCTCTAAGATTGATTACAGATGTTAGTCTTTCTGGGTAAATCTCTAAGATTGATTACAGGTGTGAGTCTTTCTGGGTAAATCTCTAAGATTGATTACAGGTGTTAGTCTTTCTGGGTAAATCTCTAAGATTGATTACAGATGTTAGTCTTTCTGGGTAAATCTCTAAGATTGATTACAGGTGTTAGTCTTTCTGGGTAAATCTCTAAGATTGATTACAGGTGTTAGTCTTTCTGGGTAAATCTCTAAGATTGATTACAGGTGTGAGTCTTTCTGGGTAAATCTCTAAGATTGATTACAGGTGTTAGTCTTTCTGGGTAAGTCTCTAATATTGATTACAGGTGTTAGTCTTTCTGGGTAAATCTCTAAGATTGATTACAGGTGTTAGTCTTTCTGGGTAAATCTCTAAGATTGATTACAGGTGTTAGTCTTTCTGGGTAAATCTCTAAGATTGATTACAGGTGTTAGTCTTTCTGGGTAAATCTCTAAGATTGATTACAGGTGTTAGTCTTTCTGGGTAAATCTCTAAGATTGATTACAGCTGTGAGTCTTTCTGGGTAAATCTCTAAGATTGATTACAGGTGTTAGTCTTTCTGGGTAAATCTCTAAGATTGATTACAGGTGTTAGTCTTTCTGGGTAAGTCTCTAAGATTGATTACAGGTGTTAGTCTTTCTGGGTAAGTCTCTAAGATTGATTACAGGTGTTAGTCTTTCTGGGTAAATCTCTAAGATTGATTACAGGTGTTAGTCTTTCTGGGTAAATCTCTAAGATTGATTACAGGTGTTAGTCTTTCTGGGTAAATCTCTAAGAGTGATTACAGGTGTTAGTCTTTCTGGGTAGGTCTCTAAGATTGATTACAGGTGTTAGTCTTTCTGGGTAAATCTCTAAGATTGATTACAGGTGTTAGTCTTTCTGGGTAAATCTCTAAGATTGATTACAGCTGTGAGTCTTTCTGGGTAAATCTCTAAGATTGATTACAGGTGTTAGTCTTTCTGGGTAAATCTCTAAGATTGATTACAGGTGTTAGTCTTTCTGGGTAAGTCTCTAAGATTGATTACAGGTGTTAGTCTTTCTGGGTAAGTCTCTAAGATTGATTACAGGTGTTAGTCTTTCTGGGTAAATCTCTAAGATTGATTACAGGTGTTAGTCTTTCTGGGTAAATCTCTAAGATTGATTACAGGTGTTAGTCTTTCTGGGTAAATCTCTAAGAGTGATTACAGGTGTTAGTCTTTCTGGGTAGGTCTCTAAGATTGATTACAGGTGTTAGTCTTTCTGGGTAAATCTCTAAGATTGATTACAGGTGTTAGTCTTTCTGGGTAAATCTCTAAGATTGATTACAGGTGTTAGTCTTTCTGGGTAAATCTCTAAGATTGATTACAGGTGTTAGTCTTTCTGGGTAAATCTCTAAGAGCTTTGAACCACCCATTATTATTATCTGTTAAATTGGTATTGATCGTTGCTAGGCAACTGTTTACAAGTCTGGCCGTAGATTTTAAAGCAGATTTTTTTTTTAACTGTAACTCGTCCAATCAGGAACATTCACTGTCGTCTTGGTAATCAGCTCCAGTGTAGAATCCTGGTGTTTTAGGTTCTTGTCTGGTGAGAGGTGAATTCATCTCACCATTGTCCTGTTGAAAGGTGAATTCATCTCACCATTGTCCTGTTGAAAGGTGAATTCATCTCACCATTGTCCTGTTGAAAGGTGAATTCATCTCACCATTGTCCTGTTGAAATGTGAATTCATCTCACCATTGTCCTGTTGAAAGGTGATTTCATCTCACCGTTGTCCTGTTGAAAGGTGAATTCATCTCACCATTGTCCTGTTGAAAGGTGAATTCATCTCACCATTGTCCTGTTGAAAGGTGAATTCATCTCACCATTGTCCTGTTGAAAGGTGAATTCATCTCACCGTTGTCCTGTTGAAAGGTGAATTCATCTCACCATTGTCTGGTGAAAGGTGAATTCATCTCACCATTGTCCTGTTGAAAGGTGAATTCATCTCACCATTGTCTGGTGAAAGATGAATTCATCTCACCGTTGTCCTGTTGAAAGGTGAATTCATCTCACCTTTGTCCTGTTGAAAGGTGAATTCATCTCACCATTGTCCTGTTGAAAGGTGAATTCATCTCACCATTGTCCTGTTGAAAGGTGAATTCATCTCACCATTGTCCTGTTGAAAGGTGAATTCATCTCACCATTGTCCTGTTGAAAGGTGAATTCATCTCACCATTGTCTGGTGAAAGGTGAATTCATCTCACCATTGTCCTGTTGAAAGGTGAATTCATCTCACCATTGTCTGGTGAAAAGCAGACTGAACCAGGTTTTCATCTAGGATTTTGCCTGCACTTAAATCCAATTACTTATATATATTTTTATCCTGACCACCTCCCCAGTCATTAACGATTACAACCCAAAACACTCAGGCTCCCGAGTGGCACAGCCATCTAAACCACTGCATCTCAGTGCAAGAGGTGATACCTGTAATTCTTGGTAGTGACTGGGTGTATTGATACACCATCCAAAGTGTAATTAAGAACTTCACCATGTTGCTCAAAGGGATATTACATTTACATTTAAGTCATTTAGCAGACGCTCTTATCCAGAGCGACTTACAAATTCAATGTCTGATTTTTTTTTTAAAGCCATCTATCAATAGGTGCCCTTCTTTCCAAGGCATTGGAAAACCTCCCTGGTCTCTGTGGTTGAATCTGTGTTTTGGAAATTCATTGCTCGACTGAGGGACCTTACAGATAATTATATGTGTGTGGGGAACAGCGATGAAGCAGTCAATTAAACAAATAATGTTGAACACTATTATTGCACACAGAGTGAGTCCGTGCAACTTATTATGT
>NW_026284279.1:317500-365000 GCF_023373465.1 Oncorhynchus keta
ACTGTAATAATACTACTGTAGTAATACTACTGTAATAATACTACTGTGATAATACTACTGTAATAATACTACTGTAGTAATACTACTGTAATAATACTACTGTGGTAATACTACTGTAATAATACTACTGTAGTAATACTACTGTAATACTACTACTGTAATAATACTACTGTAACAATACTACTGTAATAATATTACTGTAGTAATACTACTGTAATAATACTAACACCATGGTAGTAACACCAATAATAATACTACTGTAGTAATACTCAGAGTCATTCTCAAATAGGTCTACATGTTGCTTAGGCCAAGATAGTTGTATTTATGCAATGTTATTTTCTTCACTATAAGTTACTACAATACATTACTAGGAGTTTATAGATGGGAGCGTGTGTAGTCACAATACATTACTAGGAGTTTATAGATGGGAGCGTGTGTAGTCACTAAAATACATTACTAGGAGTTTATAGATGGAGCGCGTGTAGTCACTACAATACATTACTAGGAGTTTATAGATGGGGCGTGTGTAGTCACTACAATACATTACTAGGAGTTTATATATGGAGCGCGTGTAGTTTATAGATGGAGCGCGTGTAGTCACTACAATACATTACTAGGAGTTTATAGATGGAGCGCGTGTAGTCACTACAATACATTACTAGGAGTTTATATATGGAGCGCGTGTAGTTTATAAATGGAGCGCGTGTAGTTACTACAATACATTACTAGGAGTTTATAGATGGAGCGCGTGTAGTTTATATATGGAGCGCGTGTAGTTTATAGATGGAGCGCGTGTCGTCACTACAATACATTACTAGGAGTTTATAGATGGAGCGCGTGACTCTCTTTATTTGTTTTATAGCGTATCGTTTATTCGCCCGTTAGTCAGCGCCACACAAAGTATATGTTTGTCTGGGTTGTGCACCAGCTCGTGTTTTTGATTCTACTATAAAGCTACATCATCCCTCCTTTATTTCCCATCAGAAAGCGTGTTAAAATAACAAGTTGTCGGCCTTTTGTACACAATGAAGTATGTTTTTGTGTTAAAGACGATAAGGTGGTGGATCTAACCTCTCTTTTCATTCCACCACTTCGTGACTATTACGTTTCCCTTTTTACGCAGCAAAGAACGAAATAAAACAAAATACTTTTTTTTTTTTAAACCAATGGGGAATATTTAACTTGCTTTATTTCTAAAATACAATTTAACATACTTTAAACATTTAGGGTTGTTGTTTTTTTAAACAACGTTTTAATTCAAGGACAACAACAACAAAATAGAAAAAAATACATTATTTACATGGGCTCCAAAAGTCTTGATATTTACAGGTAGAAGAGGCAGGAGGAGCGGTCTGTCTCTACAGGTAGAAGAGGCAGGAGGAGGGGTCTGTCTCTACAGGTAGAAGAGGCAGGAGGAGCGGTCTGTCTCTACAGGTAGAAGAGGCAGGAGGAGCGGTCTGTCTCTACAGGTAGAAGAGGCAGGAGGAGGGGTCTGTCTCTACAGGTAGAAGAGAAGGAGGGGTCTGCAGGTAGAAGAGGCAGGAGGAGCGGTCTGTCTCTACAGGTAGAAGAGGCAGGAGGAGCGGTCTGTCTCTACAGGTAGAAGAGGCAGGAGGAGGGGTCTGTCTCTACAGGTAGAAGAGGCAGGAGGAGCGGTCTGTCTCTACAGGTAGAAGAGGCAGGAGGAGCGGTCTGTCTCTACAGGTAGAAGAGGCAGGAGGAGGGGTCTGTCTCTACAGGTAGAAGAGGCAGGAGGAGGGGTCTGTCTCTACAGGTAGAAGAGGCAGGAGGAGGGGTCTGTCTCTACAGGTAGAAGAGGCAGGAGGAGGGGTCTGTCTCTACAGGTAGAAGAGGCAGGAGGAGCGGTCTGTCTCTACAGGTAGAAGAGGCAGGAGGAGCGGTCTGTCTCTACAGGTAGAAGAGGCAGGAGGAGCGGTCTGTCTCTACAGGTAGAAGAGGCAGGAGGAGCGGTCTGTCTCTACAGGTAGAAGAGGCAGGAGGAGGGTCTGTCTCTACAGGTAGAAGAGGCAGGAGGAGCGGTCTGTCTCTACAGGTAGAAGAGACAGGAGGAGCGGTCTGTCTCTACAGGTAGAAGAGGCAGGAGGAGCGGTCTGTCTCTACAGGTAGAAGAGGCAGGAGGAGCAGTCTGTCTCTACAGGTAGAAGAGGCAGGAGGAGCGGTCTGTCTCTACAGGTAGAAGAGGCAGGAGGAGCAGTCTGTCTCTACAGGTAGAAGAGACAGGAGGAGCGGTCTGTCTCTACAGGTAGAAGAGACAGGAGGAGCGGTCTGTCTCTACAGGTAGAAGAGGCAGGAGGAGCGGTCTGTCTCTACAGGTAGAAGAGGCAGGAGGAGCGGTCTGTCTCTACAGGTAGAAGAGGCAGGAGGAGGGGTCTGTCTCTACAGGTAGAAGAGGCAGGAGGAGCGGTCTGTCTCTACAGGTAGAAGAGGCAGGAGGAGGGGTCTGTCTCTACAGGTAGAAGAGGCAGGAGGAGCGGTCTGTCTTTATAGGTAGAAGAGGCAGGGAGAGCGGTCTGTCTCTACAGGTAGAAGAGACAGGAGGAGCGGTCTGTCTCTACAGGTAGAAGAGGCAGGAGGAGCAGTCTGTCTCTACAGGTAGAAGAGGCAGGAGGAGCGGTCTGTCTCTACAGGTAGAAGAGGCAGGAGGAGCGGTCTGTCTCTGTCTGGGCTCCTTGGCTTTCACTTGACGCGTTGTACTGCTCATCACTCCGTTTGTAACATTGCTTGTCCACGGTTCAGTTTGTTATATTCTTTCAATGGAAGAAAATGAAAACGTTCGTCGATGTTGTCGTCTCCTCTGTTAACAACGTCCGTTTTGTTTTGTCTGTTTGTTTGTTTTTGGCTGTTCATCAGCCTTCTCAGATTGGCTAGTAGTCCCGATGAGGAGTGTGCGTCAAACTGTGCCGTCGCAAGTCACAGTTGCGCCGAAACACCTTTCCGCAGCGGTCGCAGCTGTAGGGCTTGATGTCTGTATGGGTGAGAAGGTGAGTTTTCAGGTTACTTCTTTGATTAAAGGTTCTTCCGCATGTGGGGCATTTGTGTGGAGATTCCTGTTTAGATTTAAAGCAAGCAAAGGATTATTCCCTTTCGTTTATTTAGCTAAATATATGTATTGTATTATAATATGAATCTTCAATCAGTTATTGACATTGCGCTGAAAGTAAGCTGTGCCCTGACAAAATGAACGGCTGTAGGTCTAGCCTATATTTCTTTAAACTGCTTATCATAATCATTCAGTTATTGCCATACATGCCAAATATAGTCGAGACACATTCACTATCCATACAGGCAATCCAAATAAGTATATATTTTTTAGGTTTTTAGAGAAGATGCCAAATTTGATCAGTAGCCTCTGCAGTAAGACATGACGCGTGTAATAACACGAGTACACAGATATGTGAGCTCGTGCCTCATATAGTTTGCTGAGTCACATACATGGCAATTGGTATCAAATTGTGTTAATAAATCTGGTTTTACGATGGCAGATGATATAGGTTTGGATGGAAGACTCACCTGCATATGTAATGTTTTATGAACGGCTAAAGTTCGAGACTGACAAAATCCTTTCCCACATTCTTGACATTTGAAGGGCTTTTCCTTGGAGTGGATGTATCTGGAAATTAGAAGACAAGAGGAGACGCGGTTTAAAACGGAACACCTTTCATATAACTGCATTTCTTCTTTGTGGCCTTTTCCAAGGCGGTTGAGTCATGCTGAGAAGTGCCTGCTGCCAGTTGTGCGACTTGATCTGTGTTCTGGTGCGGAAAAGGGCTTTAGCGCCCTCTCGGAATATGGACTAGTCGTACTCTGCACAGTGCACGCAACATAGTTATTACAAAAAAATACCTACATATGTAAAAAAAAAAAAAAGTATTCAGTTCGTTACAATGTTGGAATTGTGAACAAAGTCAAATGAATATGAATAAAACGCGATCATAACATGACATGACGCTATTCCGTACACGCCACTACTATTTTTTTTCCCTTTCAAAGAAAACAACAGCGATTATCATCCCAGACATTCAGAGCACTGCTTTATTTACCTGTGGTCTCTCAGGTGGTCTTGTCTTCGGAAGGCCTTGTGGCAGATGTCACAGGTATAAGGCCGCTCGTCTGTGTGAGTCCTCTCGTGGATCAGAAGATTGTATGACTTGGTGAAATGACGGCCACAGAACTTGCAAATAAATTCCTTTTTCGTTTTTGACGGAAGTCTTCCCCGGGTGGGTTTTCTATCAGGCGACAGTTTGTTGAACTCAGATATCGCGCTTCCGAGCCCCGCTGTCAACTTTGAAAGATCCCCAGCCTTCGGCGGGTCCTCCTGGGTGGCAGCTATCGCCAGGTTGGCAAAGTCAAAGCGCGGTGGTCGGTCCTTGTGCAGCCCGGGGATAAAGTGAGTAATGCCCTGTTTGGGGTGGAAGAGGTGTGCGGCGAACGGTAGCCCCGTGAAGGTAAACCGGGGATCCATTAAGCCCTGAGCGGCAGCCATCTCTGTGATAGTCGACCTCAGTCCCTGCATGTGCGGATAGCCTAGTGTCCAGTGGTTCATGTGCATGGTCTGCACCGCGCTAAGGCCGTACAGTCCCTGGAGCTGGTCGACCGCGGCCGGGAAGGCGTTGACCGCCTGCAGGAAGGAGTAGTTGGTGAGCTGGAGAGACGGGTGGAGAGGGATCGGAGCGGGCAGGGCTTTGCTCCCCATCTCGGCGGCGAAAGGCTTCACGGTTAAGGCCTCGGCACAACTCTACCACGTTGAAGGTCCTGTTTGAGACATGAATAATACAAATTAATATGAGTTCATCATCAACCCACAATATGGCACAATATAGATCTAGAAAATACTGCAAGTAAACAGTACAAACAAGCATAGAGTTAATGACTAACTATTTCTGTGTATTTTGCACAATGCTGCAAATAGTTTTCCATTAGAGCTTTTCCAACCGTTTGACCTTAGTCGACATTTAATTAATTTACAACCGTCGTGAGAACGGCCTTAATAAGGGCTGATATTGGAGTATCTCACATTCAGTGTTTAAATACTTCCCTTCCATTGTGGAAATCAAGGACAGGGACTAATTTGCTTCAAGATGTACGATTTGCACACCGTCTAAAGGCGAACCGATTCCTATTTGGTTATAAAGCATTTTGTTTTCGAGACATGTTGAGAGCGTTCAAGTTATATCGTATTTTTTTTGTGTGTGTGCGCACAAAGTGTAAAAAGACGTGGTGGGTACTGCAAATTGAATGTTTGGCTGGTGAAAATACATTTCGTTATTTTTTTTTTCTTCTAGAGCACATGGTTATTCCTTCTAATAACATAAATATATGTTATGCATCCAAAAAAACACAAAAAAAAACAAGTTGGAGACGTTTTGTTTTCGATGCGCTCGACTTGTGCATGCTGTCACTCCCAATGAAATGTTCCACGATACATTAAAACAACTCATTGCTTTTAACGCTGCCATTACATTCGCCAATGCCGTGTGTAAACAAACAACACACAGGGCCTAATTAAACGGATTGTTACGTCAACAGACGTGGGAGTTTGTGATCTCGCCACACGTTGTCGGGACGCGTTTATTCTCTTTAGGTGTGTTATAATAGAGAACAACATATACAAATGGATTTAGCTTATCTCCTAAAATCAACTTTACCCACATTTTTTTATTTTTTATTGTAAAATCAATTTCTAGGCTATTGGAGTCACGTTTAAGGCCTTTGAGCGATGTTTATCTCTGAACACAAACGCGTATATGGGCCTACAAACTAGATTTAACTTTTTTTTGTTGTAAATTACGTCCCAAAACCGATTATAGAATGTTGTTGTAATCTATAATTACCATTTTGCAACGTCAGATAAATACTTTATTTGCGGCACATCCTTTGTAAATACTCTTGTACGTCGGCTAGACGTGCTATATGGTGTGAGGTTATGAGAACTGTATGGTAATATTATGGAACTGTTAAATGACTGAGGGTTACATGCACCAAGTGGTGTAATGACACCAAGTTGTAAAGTAAATGCTTTCCAAACCCACGAACAAGCTCACGGTGTCACTCTCTCCACGCACGATACTTGTTTAGACCGTGTGGGGCTTTTTTGAGGTGTAAATAAATTGTGTTCTTCTCAAAACAATTTAAAATGTTCACCTTCTTGCGTAAAATGCAAAAACTTTAGACTGTGTGTGAACATGAATTTAATATATTTCTAAATATATATTTTAGAGCGTCCCGTTTACAGCTACCGTTTTGGGTGCAGTGTGGTTTTTGAGGTGTTGATAGTGCTTTGAGTTTCACGTGTCTATAAGTTACTGTAGCGGCATACCACTGCGCTTAAAAACCAGCGAGGACTGACAACCCTCGCTGAGCATTCGTCTGAAAAGTACGACTCATTCACAATAATCGAATTTTACCCAAATATAAGCTGTTTTCCCAGGTTAGTTTAAACTTTAGTCAATGGAATGGTTGATTCTATATAATATGATTGATACGGGTTAAAGTCAGTGAGTAATGCTAGGTTATTAATTTACAGATGATTGTGAGTAATGCTAGGTTATTAATTTACAGATGATTGACTTGTATAAAACAGGCTACTGTGTGTTACCTATATAGCTGTACGTTCACACGTGGACAGAGAAAGGCCAGAGTTCGGTCCTTGTTTCTCAGGCTACTTTTATGTTCACAAGTACAGGACAACTCTTTACTGGCCAATGAGATGAACGGGGCATAAACAGATTGTCTTAAAAGTCGTGGTGAGGTGGATATTTGTCAGAAATGGGCAGCTGCGACAAAACTTCCGGTCAACATGGATGTTGATAAGGATATTTGTAGTTTTACAATAACCTATAGACTTTACGGAATAGTTGAATGACAAGACATATATGTTGTCTCGTATAGGCCTGGGTTGCCCAACTGGCGACCCTGGGATTTTATTTGGCCCACCAATCTATTTATTTATTATAACTTTTTTTATTTTATTTTTTTATTGTTTGACGTAAAATATATATAATTTTTTTAAACAACAGCAAATCAGCTCCGAGTGATTTTAATTTTGGAAATGTGTTCCAAAGTATTCCCACGCAGAATATAAATATATATGTGGTCTTATATAAACAAACGTAAGCAAGGTTTGAAATGTTTGAAATTATTATGGTTCTTGCGTTTGTGGTTCTTGCGGTCAATTTGCAGTCTACTAAATTGTTTGTAATTATGTTTCGGCCCGCTGATCATCCCCTCAAGAGCAAATCGTCCCGCGGCTAAATCTAGTTGATGATCCCTGAGATAGGCTATTCTATATATTACTGTAGTCTCTGTATTTTGACACTTAGCTTTACTCTGTACAATATGTATATTCTGACAGCATGGCCTCGTTTGAACTATCAATAAGTAGGCTACTCGGGATCTCATTGACATGAAATATCACTACCTGTTTCAACACAAGTGTAATGTAATCTATTAAAGAGCAACTATCATGGAAACATAATCTTACCCCCAATAAACAGACGCCAAAGGTCACTCCGCAGTTAGTTCTGCTGCGTTTCAATAATCCACAATGCCTTTAATAAGAGTGGCGACAAAACTCCACTTTAAAGTCAGCAAAAGTTTTCCAACTTCGTCCATGTAAGTCTCATCGCCATACCGTCGCAGAACCAGATCTGTTGCGACTCGTTATACTTTGCGCACAGTGGGGCAAAGAAGTCCTCGGGAGGGGGGAAAAAAAAGTTACGACCACTATATAGAGTTCAAGCGACGCCAGTTCGCAGGAGTCCCGTACTCTGCTCTGTTTCTGCTCGGTTCGGAGTTGGGCTGTAGTGGGCTTGAAGAGCACAAGTCCCTTCACTTTTCAGGACTCGGGGCACTCGGCGTGCTCAGCCCGCCCTCCGCCACGCCTTCTCGTACTGATCAACTCCAATGTTCTTCTCTGTTTATTTGTGTTTGGATAGCAACTAGGGACCGAGCACAGCTCACCGCAACCTGCGTCTGACACTTCACATACAGATAGATAGTCTATACCTTTTGTGTTGTTGTAAATGGTTACATTTTCTTGGGAAACACAGAAATAACACGAGTGACAAACATGATCCATTTTCAAACCAATGAACGCTTTTTTTTTTAGGTTATTTAAAACGTGATTTAATATGAACAGTTTAGAAACGTGCGTACTGCGTAAATAGAGGGCACATGTATGAGCCACCACAATAAATCGTTTTATTTAATTGTGGTAAAGGTTATGTATTGGGAGCTGTAAAGCACGAACAAAACTTCCCCCAAAAAACAGCGGCGGAGAACAGAAATTCCAAAGAAAATCGTTACTCTGCTGTTTTCAATGTGTTTCAATGACTGTTGTGTTTTCTCTTCCCCTCCACACATGTCCCATTAGCTCAGAACAGAACAGAATAACCCGCGAAACACAACGACTTGTGAATAACACGTGAGAGTCAACATAAACAACTGTTACCCTCCAACACCTCCACCGCAAGCCTTTTACAGTCTTCTGTTCATGCCAAACAGTAGGTTATAGCGACCATTACATTCTATCAACACCGAATAGTGTCTTATCTATTTAAATTATGACCATTTTTAGAAATATTATATGCGGGTCTATTTACATTAAAGTCTAAGATCCTTTCCGATGGATTTTATTTTCTACAAAAAAAAACTATAAAAACGACACTGTTTTAATAACATATAATTACCTGGACTATAGATAATAATTAGGCTACCATCTACTTCCAAAATAATTCTCTAACCTAAATGAGACAGGCCGAGTTGTATGTTTGCTCTCATTTAGTTTAGTTTTTAGAACTACATCGTGGTCTAATACCCAGAAAGCTGACATTAATTAAACAACTGGAACGAGTCTAAGACGCGCGCGCGGCTCTCTCTGGCCACAAATAATAATGATTTTCACATTTCATGATAAGACAATTGTGTTTTGAATTAAGTCAGTATCGAACGTTTTGTCTTTGATATGTAGATCTGTTTATCGAATAATTTCCACAGTGATGTATCCGATCAGTTGATTTCTCTCTTTACACCTTACAAATGCCGTTGGTGCAGGTGGTCTAATCAGTCTTGAATATGAATTCCCAGTCATTTGATGATCATTCAATAATAGGTTGATGATCATTCACTAATAGGTTGATGATCATTCACTAATAGGTTGATGATCATTCACTAATAGGTTGATGATCATTCACTAATAGGTTGATGATCATTCACTAATAGGCTGATGATCATTCACTAATAGGTTGATGATCATTCACTAATAGGTTGATGATCATTCGCTAATAGGTTGATGATCATTCACTAATAGGTTGATGATCATTCACTAATAGGTTGATGATCATTCACTAATAGGTTGATGATCATTCACTAATAGGTTGATGATCATTCACTAATAGGTTGATGATCATTCACTAATAGGTTGATGATCATTCACTAATAGGTTGATGATCATTCACTAATATGCAAAATATAATGCTACAATGATTATGTAGGTCGAATAGACATTATAAATCCAACAGGGAATGAATAGTGAAAGGCTAATCATTTCTCCTCAATGAATTTACAAAAAATGTTTTAGTTAAATTATGATATATTTTTGTATCAATTGAACGAGGGGCTCATTGTATGTGTAACGTGTTGCTGCATCCCTCAATATGACTGTAGCTACAACAGGACAATGACGAGTACCACAGCACGCTACAGCTGCAGCCTCAGAGCACGCAAATGGCGTCGAGCAGAATTACAGGTCTGCAGCGACGCCTATTGGTGCGTGACAGACACGACGGAGTAAATGAGTGACGTCGTTCACTGCTCATTGGCTCGACCTTCTATTCAACGTTCCATTAATGTAATGGACTAAGGCCTAGGCGATCTATCTTCAGTAGACTAATGCGATTGTTATACAGTAAAAAAAAAGAACAACAGACGATCATTGTGAACAACATTTGTTGAAATTAGTGAATCTATAGGTTTATGCGCGGGAGGTAACTATGTTTTTTTTTTACCCCGTTGAGAAAATCTAGCCTACATTTTTGAAATTCCAATTTCTATTAAGTGTTGACGCTCTGACTACAATTAAGACTCTGAATATTTGTCTAAAACAACAGTCGTTTACCTGAAAAATCAATAAAGGAACAATAGGAAACAGATCACTCAGAGAGAGAGGACCTGGATCATATAGACACTGCGGTGGACCCGCTTGTGTTCTGGCTTTAGATCCAGACACAACGAGACAAGCGCGTTGGGCAAATGGAACTAATGAACAACCAACCGCTTTGGGTTAATAATCAAATGGAGAGGATGGGTTCACAGGTCAACCCTGGTCTCCTTGACTGGATAGACCACAATTAAAAGAGAGATGGGGGATCTTTAGTCTCGTTGGGCATTTTGTAACCTATTTGATTTTAGTAGGTCTAAGAGCTCAAGGTGCCGTTTTTTATTTTGTCGTTGATCTGCAGAATTTCATTTAAAAAAAAATCCTGCTCCATTTATGCTGTAATGACGTGCTTGCAAATGTGGTTTTCGTATTCAGTTTCATATCTCTGAATGTTACATTGTTTTCACGTTGAAAAAAAAGGCTAGTGGAAACGATACCACACTTTTTGATTATAGGCCTAACAAACGACAACACTTTTAATAATAACATTTTTTAAAAATGATTTGAGCAAATTGCGTAAGACTTGTCCTTTAGAAAGGACACATTTGTTTCTGATGAACAATTTAAAAAAAAAAATACTGTGTGACAATTTATTATTACTAACAAACATTCACCAATTTTCAACTGATATCTGCCAATAATTGCTCTAGAATAATAATGCTGGGACGGCCTTAAACATAATGTATTATGCTTACTTTATATGTGAGGTATTTACTTAGGCCTTCATCTATTCACCTGCGATCCCAAACACCTGCTGATGTTTCTTTGATGATAATGCTGGAAAAAAATAATAAATAAATCCTTAAAAAATACATTTTACCTTTTTTTTGCAGCTTGAAACATCCACAATAATGGCTGACAGACAGAGATGTCTATAGGGTCCCTGTGTCAGGGTTGGGCTGTTGGGCTCTCTCTCTCTCTCTCTCTCTCTCTCTCTCTCTCTCTCTCTCTCTCTCTGTCTCTCTCTCTCTCTCTCTCTCTCTCTCTCTCTCTCTGTCTCTCTCTCTCTCTCTCTCTCTCTCTCTCTCTCTCTCTCTCTCTCTCTCTCTCTCTCTCTCTCTCTCTCTCTCTCTCTCTCTCTCTCTCTCTCTCTCTCTCTCTCTCTCTCTGTCTCTCTCTCTCTCTCTCTCTCTCTCTCTCTCTCTCTCTCTCTCTCTCTCTCTCTCTCTCTCTCTCTCTCTCTCTCTCTCTCTCTCTGTCTCTCTCTCTCTCTCTCTGTCTCTCTCTCTCTCTCTCTCTCTCTCTCTCTGTTCTCCCTGTCTCTGTGTCTGTAGCAGGTAGACAGGATGGTGGTAGGTTACTGTTGTGGTTTAGAAGCCCCCACATCTCCTCCACCTACTCTCTCTCTCTCTCATCCTGTCCCAGGCCCAGCCCAGGATAGTTGTTTTTCACAAAGAAGACCCTTATTTCTCTCTCCTCTTAAACTTGTCTTGATGTAAATGTAAAGTTAAGTGTCTTCAGGCCATAATTGTTTCATGGTTGTATATTTAACTAGGCAAGTCAGTAAAGAACTAATTCTTACTTACAATGACGGCCTACCCCGGCCAAACCCTCCACTAAACCGGACGCCACTGGGCCAATTGTGCACTGCTCTATGGGACTGTTGATCATGGCTGGTTGTAATACAGCCTGGGATCGAACCAGGGTCTGTAGTGACGCCTCTAGCACTGGAGATGGAGTTCCTTAGACCACTGCGTCACCCGGGAGGAGCCCATTGTATGAATTACAATCCACTAGTCTCTCAACTATTTTAGAATAAAACTAAACATTTCACTCAAACTAAAAAGTCTGCGAGTCATGAAAATCATCCCACTGGGCACAGACGTCAATTTAACGTCAATTCCACATGTTGATTCAACATGATTTCACTGAAATGACATGGAAACAACGTTGTTTTAACCAATGTTTGCCCAATGGGATTTTACCATCATAGCATACAACACACAGTAGGTCAACCCGGTTCATTACTAGAGGTGGACGTGTCGTTACTAAGCTAATACGGGATGATTAAATATGTAGGTAACAAAACAAGTCTATTGTAAAACCTACCGCGTATTCTGACAGTTCACATCAACAGAGCAGAGTGTAGCTCTGCGATGTCACAGCGTGCGGCGGGTACACCGGAATGCACCAGTACGGAGAAATCATCACTTAGTCAACCAACCAGGGAACAGAAAAAAATTCACATTAGACCTACGCTCTCCGCCGGTCCTCTTGAAGTCACGTGGTTATCTACCGGGAGATCATCATGCCAGCTGGAGAACTGAACAGGAAACTCGATTAGAGTTCTGGCGTTTAGAAAACGGTCTTTCTATTGCTACGCGCGTCTATTGGAGCGGCATAAGCGTGGATCCCTCAGCGATGTGGCTGTGCTCTGCAGCACCAGCCTACACAGCGCTCTGAACGTGCTCTCCTAGAATATTACTCAAAATAGGATTATAGACGCAGATAATCAAATTATATTGGTAACAGTAGGCCTATCTGTTCATTTGGTTTTGCATGTGATTTACACCGAGTATTCAAAATATTAGAAACACCTTCCTAAATGATTGAACGGCCTTCCTCCTCCGAGGGATCAGGATTGTCTCCTGTTGGTTACATTGTAACACACGGTGGAGGAAACAACTCTATTCCTCCTACTACTGTACACTGTATTCCACTGGACCCACACACTCTTAGAAAGAGAAAAGGTTCTGGATAGAGCCAAACAGGGGCTCTATCGCTTGCTTCATATTTGTTACCCCTAAAAGTTATATGTTGAACCCCTTTGCGGGGTTCTTTGATCAGAACCCGAGGGGTTATTTTTCCCTGAACCAAAATTGGTTCCATATAGAACCCATGGGTTCCATACAGAGTTCTATATGGGGGGTAGTGGGCTGAATGTAACCCCCCCATGGGAGAAGTGGGGGTAGTGGGCTGAATGTAACCCCCCCCATGGGAGAAGTGGGGGTAGTGGGCTGAATGTAACCCCCCATGGGAGAAGTGGGGTAGTGGGCTGAATGTAACCCCCCATGGGAGAAGTGGGGTAGTGGGCTGAATGTAACCCCCCATGGGAGAAGTGGGGTAGTGGGCTGAATGTAACCCCCCCCACCCCCATGGGAGAAGTGGGGTAGTGGGCTGAATGTAAACCCCCCATGGGAGAAGTGGGGGTAGTGGGCTGAATGTAACCCCCCATCCCCCACCCCCTGGGAGAAGTGGGGTAGTGGGCTGAATGTAAACCCCCCATGGGAGAAGTGGGGTAGTGGGCTGAATGTAACCCCCCACCCCCCACCCCATGGGAGAAGTGGGGTAGTGGGCTGAATGTAACCCCCCATCCCCCATGGGAGAAGTGGGGTAGTGGGCTGAATGTAAACCCCCCATGGGAGAAGTGGGGGTAGTGGGGGTAACCCCCACCCCCCACCCCTGGGAGAAAGTTTAAACCCCCATGGGAGAAGTGGGGGTAGTGGGCTGAATGTAAACCCCCCATGGGAGAAGTGGGGGTAGTGGGCTGAATTTAAACCCCCCATGGGAGAAGTGGGGTAGTGGGCTGAATGTAAACCCCCCCATGGGAGAAGTGGGTAGTGGGCTGAATGTAAACCCCCCATGGGAGAAGTGGGGGGTAGTGGACTGAATGTAACCCCCCCCATGGGAGAAGTGGGAGGTAGTGGACTGAATGTAACCCCCCCCATGGGAGAAGTGGGGTAGTGGGCTGAGCATTCCTTGCCATACTAGGGGAGCAGCTGTTTGCTTATCTCCTAAAGTGGCCACTACAAACCACTGTGTGTATTGTGATTCAACTCCAGACCGATAACATTCAGTCAGTCATTCATACCGAGATGCCGACGATATGGTCTTCAGGCCACAGACACACAGAGAAACTCAGTTCCTAGATGAGGAGGAATGTTGCTTCACAGTGTGACTAAACATGACTAGGCTATATATATCCCCAATATCCCCTACAGACATGGATTGTAGACTACTCAGGGCTCTAAAGTGCGACTTGGAGGTTTATTTTTGGAGCACCGTACGCAAAAAAAAAAAAAAAAAACTGCGAGCCATATTTCACCGCAACACTTCTTCTCTACACTGGTCAAACAAGACAGGCTGAAGTCCCGCCCCCTGTCACTCAACGGGCAGGCAGCACACAGACACTTCCTCTTTCTCTCAGCATGTACTCAACAGATTCTTCCACAACAATGATACTGCTTTCCAAGTTGCTTCTAAGTATAAATCCACATGTTTTCTCTATTATAATATTAGTTTGTGTATCTTGCTTTTTTTTTTGTGTGCAAAACGTGAGTTTGTTCGTCTAAGGAAGCTGCCATATGCCTTAAGCTCATCGCTAACTAACTAACGTTAGCTGGCAAGCGAAATGCCCTTTAGCTAAATGAACTAGCTAAGTTTCCCAAACTCAGTACTCGGAGACACCATACTTTTTTTTTTTTTGTCCTAGCACTACAAATCTGATTTAAATAATAAACTGAATCAGCTGTGTAGTGTTAGGTCCAAAAACCCCAAAAGGTGCACCCCTTGGGATCCAGAGGAGTGAGTTTGGGAAACACTGAGCTCGGTCAAAGCAGGCGTCAGCCCTGATACAGGTTGCTACCAGTTGTGGTGTGTCTATCAGCGTGTCGTTTGTGTAACGGCATGTTCTGAATCAGATAAGCCTATTATACAATATGTAACAGTATGCATATATTAAAACGCTATTAGGGTCTCAAAAGAAACACTGATCAGCACTTTCGGTTTCCTACCTTGTCATGTGTAACAACATCAACCATAGAATTTGAATAATAATTTTACACAACATGACTACAAAAGTATGTGGACACCAGCTTGTCGAACATCTCATTCCAAAATCATGGGTATTAATATGGAGTTGGTCCCCCTTTGCTGCTATAACAGCCTCCACTCTTCTGGGAAGGCTTTCCACTAGATGTTGGAACATTGCTGCTATAACAGCCTCCACTCTTCTGGGAAGGCTTTCCACTAGATGTATGAACATTGCTGCTATAACAGCCTCCACTCTTCTGGGAAGGCTTTCCACTAGATGTTGGAACATTGCTGCTATAACAGCCTCCACTCTTCTGGGAAGGCTTTCCACTAGATGTTGGAACATTGCTGATATAACAGCCTCCACTCTTCTGGGAAGGCTTTCCACTAGATGTTGGAACATTGCTGCTATAACAGCCTCCACTCTTCTGGGAAGGCTTTCCACTAGATGTTGGAACATTTCTGCTATAACAGCCTCCACTCTTCTGGGAAGGCTTTCCACTAGATGTTGGAATGCTGCTACAACAGCCTCCACTCTTCTGGGAAGGCTTTCCACTAGATGTTGGAACATTGCTGCTATAACAGCCTCCACTCTTCTGGGAAGGCTTTCCACTAGATGTTGGAACATTGCTGCTATAACAGCCTCCACTCTTCTGGGAAGGCTTTCCACTAGATGTTGGAACATTGCTGCGGGGACTTACTTTCATTCAGCCACAAGAGCATTAGTGAGGTCGGTATTGATGATGGGTGATTTGTCCTAGCTTGCAGTCGGCATTCCAATTAATCTGAAAGGTGATCATTGGGGTTGAGGTCAGAGTTCTGTGCAGGCCAGTCAAGTTATTTCACACCGATCTCAACAAACCATTTCTGTATGGACCTCGCTTTGTCCACAGGGGTATTATCATGCTGAAACAGGAAAGGGCCTTCCCCAAACTGTTGCCACAAAGTTGGAAGCACTGAATCGTCCAGAATGTCATTGTATGCAGTAGTGTTAAGATTTCCCTTCAGTGGAACTAAGGGGCCCAAACCATGAAAAACAGCCCCAGACCATTATTCCTCCTCCACCAAACTTTACAGTTGACCCTATGCATTGGGGCAGGTAGTGTTCTCCTGGCATCTGCCAAACCCAGATTCATCCGTCTGACTGCCTGATGGTGAAGAGTGGTTCATCACTCCAGAGTCCAATAGTGGCGAGCTTTACACCACTCCAGCCGACGCTTGGCATTGTGCATGGTGATCTTAGGCTTGTGTGCGGCTGCTCGGCCATGGAAACCCATTTCATGAAGTTCCTGACGAACAGTTGTTGTGCTGACGTTGCTTCCAGAGGCAGTTTGGAACTCGGTAGTGGAGGGTTGCAACCCGAGGACAGACATTCTTTTATGAGCTTCAGCACACGTTGGTCCCGTTCTGTGATCTTGTGTGGTCTACCACTTCGTGGCTGAGCCGTTGTTGCTCCTAGACGTTTCCACTTCACAATAACAACACTTAGAGTTGACCGGGGCAGCTCTAGCAGGGCAGAAATTTGACGAACTGACTTGTTGGAAAGTTGGCATCCTCTGACGGTGCCACATTGAAAGTCACTGAGCTCTTCAGTAAGGCCATTCTACTGGCATTGTTTGTCTATGGAGATTGCATGGCGGTGTGCTCGATTTATACACCTGTCAGCAACAAGTGTGGCAGAAATAGCAGAATCCACTAATTTTAGAATAATGTGAAGACATCAAAAATATGAAATTACACATATGGAATCATGTAGGAACTAAAACAGTCTAGTAGGAGAAGTGGTGGTGGTGGTAGTAGTAGTGGTGGTGGTAGTAGTGGTGGTGGTGGTGGTGGTGGTGGTAGTAGTAGTGGTGGTGGTAGTAGTGGTAGGTGAGTAGTAGTAGTGGTGGTGGTGGTGGAAGGTGAGTAGTAGTAGTGGTGGTGGTGGTGGAAGGTGAGTAGTAGTAGTGGTGGTGGTGGTGGTGGTAGGTGAGTAGTAGTAGTGGTGGTGGTGGTGGAAGGTGAGTAGTAGTAGTGGTGGTGGTGGTGGTGGTAGGTGAGTAGTAGTAGTGGTGGTGGTGGTGGTGGAAGGTGAGTAGTAGGAGCAGTGGTAGTGGTGGTGGTGGTAGTAGTAGTGGTGGTAGTAGTAGTGGTGGTGGTGGAAGGTGAGTAGTAGTAGTGGTGGTGGAAGGTGAGTAGTAGTAGTGGTGGTGGTGGTGGAAGGTGAGTAGTAGTAGTAGTGGTGGTGGTGGTGGTGGTAGGTGAGTAGTAGTAGTGGTGGTGGTGGTGGTGGAAGGTGAGTAGTAGGAGCACTGGTAGTGGTAGTAGTGTGTAGTGGTGGTAGTAGTAGTAGTGGTGGTGGTGGTAGTAGTGGTAGTAGTGGTGGTGGTGGTAGTAGTAGTGTTGGTGGTGGTGGTAGTAGTGGTGGTGTAGTAGTAGTGGTGGAGGTGGTGGTGGAAGGTGAGTAGTAGCAGCAGTGGTAGTAGTAGTGGAAGGTGAGTAGTGGTGGTGGAAGGTGAGTAGTAGTAGTAGTAGTGGTGGTGGAAGGTGAGTAGTGGTGGTAGTAGTGGCTGTAGTAGTGGTTGTAGTAGTAGTAGCAGTGGTTGTAGTAGTGGTGGTGGTAGTGGTTGTAGTAGTGGTGGTAGTAGTGGTTGTAGTAGTGGTGGTGGTAGTGGTTGTAGTAGTGGTGGTGGTTGTAGGTGAGTAGGAGTGGTAGTTGTAGTAGTGGTGGTGGTAGGTGAGTAGTAGTGGTGGTGGTTGTAGTTGAGTAGTAGTAGTAGTTGTAGTGGTAGTTGAGTAGTAGCAGTAGTAGTGGTAGTTGAGTAGTAGTAGTAGTAGTAGTAGTAGTAGTAGTAGTGGTGGCAGGTGAGTAGTAGAAGTAGCAGTAGTAGTGGTAGTTTAGTAGTAGTAGTAGCAGTAGTAGTGGTAGTGGTAGTAGTGGTAGGTGAGTAGTAGTGGTGGTGGTGGTGGTGGTAGTAGTAGTGGTGGTGGTAGTAGTGGTAGGTGAGTAGTAGTAGTGGTGGTGGTGGTGGAAGGTGAGTAGTAGTAGTGGTGGTGGTGGTGGAAGGTGAGTAGTAGTAGTGGTGGTGGTGGTGGTGGTAGGTGAGTAGTGGGGTAGTAGTGGTGGTGGTGGTGGTGGTGGAAGGTGTGGTAGTGGTAGTGGTGGTAGTAGTGGTGGTGGTAGTAGTAGTGGTGGTGGTGGAAGGTGAGTAGTAGTAGTGGTGGTGGAAGGTGAGTAGTAGTAGTAGTGGTGGTGGTGGTGGTGGTAGGTGAGTAGTAGTAGCGGTGGTGGTGGTGGTGGAAGGTGAGTAGTAGGAGCACTGGTAGTGGTAGTAGTGGTGTAGTGGTGGTAGTAGTAGTAGTGGTGGTAGTAGTGGTAGTAGTGGTGGTGGTAGTAGTAGTGGTGGTGTAGTGGTGGTAGTAGTAGTGGTGGTGGTGGTAGTAGTAGTGTTGGTGGTGGTGGTAGTAGTGGTAGGTGAGTAGTAGTAGTGGTGGAGGTGGTGGTGGAAGGTGAGTAGTAGCAGCAGTGGTAGTAGTAGTGGAAGGTGAGTAGTGGTGGTGGAAGGTGAGTAGTAGTAGTAGTAGTGGTGGTGGAAGGTGAGTAGTGGTGGTAGTAGTGGCTGTAGTAGTGGTTGTAGTAGTAGTAGCAGTGGTTGTAGTAGTGGTGGTGGTAGTGGTTGTAGTAGTGGTAGTAGTGGTTGTAGTAGTGGTGGTGGTTGTAGGTGAGTAGGAGTGGTAGTTGTAGTAGTGGTGGTGGTTGTAGGTGAGTAGTAGTAGTAGTAGTTGTAGTGGTAGTTGAGTAGTAGCAGTAGTAGTGGTAGTTGTAGTAGTAGTAGTAGTAGTAGTAGTAGTAGTAGTAGTGGTGGCAGGTGAGTAGTAGTAGTAGCAGTAGTAGTGGTAGTTTAGTAGTAGTAGTAGCAGTAGTAGTGGTAGTGGTAGTAGTGGTAGGTGAGTAGTAGTGGTAGTTTAGTAGTAGTGGTAGTTGAGTAGTAGTTGTAGTGGTAGTTGAGTAGTAGTAGTAGTGTAGTAGTAGTAGTAGTAGTAGTTGAGTAGTAGTAGTAGTAATTGAGTAGTAGTAGTTGTAGTGGTAGTTGAGTATTAGTAGTAGTAGTTGTAGTGGTAGTTTAGTAGTAGTAGTATTTGTTGTAGTGGTAGTTGAGTAGTAGTAGTAGCAGCAGCAGTAGTGGTAGTTGTAGTAGCAGCAGTTGTGGTAGTTGTAGTAGTAGCAGCAGTAGTGGTGGTGGTGGTAAGTGAGTAGACGTAGTAGTAGTAGGAGTAGTAGTAGTGAGTTAGTAGTAGTAGTATTAGGAGCCGTGAGAGTAGTAAGAGGTGATTAGGTAACAGTAGTACTAGTAGTATGAGGTGATTAGGTAACAGTAGTAGTAGTAGCAGTAGTAGGAGCCGTGAGAGTAGTAAGAGGTGATTAGGTAACAGTTCTCTCTCTCTGTGTGATCTCTTCCCCTCCATCTGCAGTCCATTACCAGTCTCTTCTCTATTCTCTCTCTTCAATGCTGCCATCTGGTTAACAGGACTCAGCACCTTAGCGTGACCAGATGCTCTCGCTGCAACGTCATCACAACGCCACAGAGGCATAAAGAGGAAGAAGCCATGATATCGGACTCCTCCATCTAATAAAACCCACAGTTAATGCTGCTCAACCCCAGCACCAAACCACATTTGTCAGCAAATAGCTTCCTCCCTTTGTCTCTCCTCAGGGGCCTCGGCTCTGTCTTTCCGTCCAACCTGCCATCTTTACACGGATTGTCTGGAGGGAGGAAGAGAGACAGAGAGAGAGACAGAGAGACAGAGAGAGAGAGAGAGAGAGAGAGAGAGAGAGAGAGAGAGAGAGAGAGAGAGAGAGAGAGAGAGAGAGAAAGAGAGACAGAGAGAGAGGGATACAGAGAGAGAGAGACAGAGAGAGAGAGAGGGAGAGAGAGAGAGAGAGAGAGAGACAGAGAGAGAGAGAGACAGAGAGAGAGACCAGGAGAGAGAGAGACAGAGAGAGAGCAGGAGAGAGCGAGAGGGATCCCAGTTGATCTCTTTAATTCATCATAAAATATTTTTTTTGATCGATTCCTTATTGGTTTTCTTCACAACCTTGAGTTCAGTGTGACAATAGTCTTTCTCATTAATACTGTTTTCCCCCAGGTCCCCCAGCCTATATCAAGTAGTGTGTCTTCTCGTTGTGTTCAGGTCGTGTGGCCGTTCAGTTACTGTGAGCTCCTGTTTGACAGGTGCCGTGTTGCACACAGACGCTCAACTACCAGCCTTTCTTGTGTTCATAAAGCATCTCTCCCACCCTGACATGTTCAGTATGATAGAAGAACACAACATCATGAACCGTGAGGAATCACATTCTCCTCCTTTAACACAACATCATGAACCGTGTGGAATCACATTCTCCTCCTTTAACACAACATCATGAACCATGTGGAATCACATTCTCCTCCTTTAACACAACATCATGAACCGTGTGGAATCACATTCTCCTCCTTTAACACAACATCATGAACCATGTGGAATCACATTCTCCTTTAACACAACATCATGAACCATGTGGAATCACATTCTCCTTTAACACAACATCATGAACCGTGTGGAATCACATTCTCCTCCTTTAACACAACATCATGAACCATGTGGAATCACATTCTCCTTTAACACAACATTCGTGTGGAATCATTCTCCTTTAACACAACATCATGAACCGTGTGGAATCACATTCTCCTTTAACACAACATCATGAACCGTGTGGAATCACATTCTCCTTTAACACAACATCATGAACCATGGAATCACATTCTCCTCCTTTAACACAACATCATGAACCGTGTGGAATCACATTCTCCTCCTTTAACACAACATCATGAACCGTGTGGAATCACATTCTCCTTTAACACAACATCATGAACCGTGTGGAATCACATTCTCCTCCTTTAACACAACATCATGAACCGTGTGGAATCACATTCTCCTTTAACACAACATCATGAACCGTGTGGAATCACATTCTCCTTTAACACAACATCATGAACCGTGTGGAATCACATTCTCCTTTAACACAACATCATGAACCGTGTGGAATCACATTCTCCTTTAACACAACATCATGAACCGTGTGGAATCACATTCTCCTCCTTTAACACAACATCATGAACCTTTAACACAACATCATGAACGTGTGGAATCACATTCTCCTCCTTTAACACAACATCATGAACCGTGTGGAATCACATTCTCCATGTGGAATCACATTCTCCTCCTTTAACACAACATCATGAACCATGTGGAATCACATTCTCCTTTAACACAACATCATGAACCATGTGGAATCACCTTCTTTAACACAACATCATGAAAGGCACATTTCCTCCTCTTAACACAACATCATGAACCGTGTGGAATCACATCGGACCTTTAAACAACATCATGAACCGTGTGGAATCACATTCTATTTAAAACATCAAACTGAACACTAAGAAATACAAAACAATAAATGTGAAACATGAACTAAGAAATACAAAAATCATGAACCGAAACAGTCCCGTGTGGTGACTAACACAGACATGGAAACAAACACCCACGAACCAACAGTGAAACCCAGGCTACCTAAGTATGATTCTCAATCAGAGACAACTAACTGCCTCTGATTGAGAACCATACTGGGCCGAAACAGAAACCTAAACATAGAAACACAAAACATAGACTGCCCACCCCAACTCACACCCTGACCATACTAAATAAAGACAAAACATAGACTGCCCACCCCAACTCACACCCTGACCATACTAAATAAAGACCAAACATAGACTGCCCACCCCAACTCACACCCTGACCAACACTAAATAAAGACTAAACATAGACTGCCCACCCCAACTCACGCCCTGACCATACTAAATAAAGACCAAACATAGACTGCCCACCCCAACTCACACCCTGACCAACACTAAATAAAGACCAAACATAGACTGCCCACCCCAACTCACGCCCTGACCATACTAAATAAAGACCAAACATAGACTGCCCACCCCAACTCACACCCTGACCACACTAAATAAAGACCAAACATAGACTGCCCACCCCAACTCACACCCTGACCATACTAAATAAAGACCAAACATAGACTGCCCACCCCAACTCACGCCCTGACCAACACTAAATAAAGACCAAACATAGACTGCCCACCCCAACTCACGCCCTGACTATACTAAATAAAGACAAAACACAGACTGCCCACCCCAACTCACGCCCTGACCATAATAATAAAGCCAAAACATAGACTGCCCACCCCAACTCACACCCTGACCAACACTAAATAAAGACGAAACATAGACTGCCCACCCCAACTCACACCCCGACCATACTAAATAAAGACCAAACATAGACTGCCCACCCCAACTCACGCCCTGACCACACTAAATAAAGACAAAACACAGACTGCCCACCCCAACTCACGCCCTGACCATACTAAATAAAGACAAAACATAGACTGCCCCCCAACTCACACCCTGACCATACTAAATAAAGACAAAACATAGACTGCCCCCCAGATCACGCCCTGACCATACTAAATAAAGACTAAACATAGACTGCCCACCCCAACTCACACCCTGACCATACTAAATAAAGACAAAACATAGACTGCCCACCCCAGCTCACACCCTGACCATACTAAATACAGACAAAACATAGACTGCCCACCCCAACTCACACCCTGACCATACTAAATAAAGACAAAACAAATTAAAATAAAGGTCAGAACGTGACAGTACCCCCGCCCCCCCCCAAAGGTACGGACTCCGGCCGCAAAACCTGAACCTATAGGGGAGGGTCTGGGTGGGCGTCTGTCAGGATGGGAATTGATGTAAAATATATCACTAGCCACTTTAAACAATGCTACCTAATATAATGTTTACATACCCTACATTATTCATCTCATATGTATACGTATATACTGTACTCTATATCATCTACTGCATCCTTATGTAATACATGTATCACTAGCCACTTTAACTATGCCACTTTGTTTACATACTCATCTCATATGTATATACTGCACTCGATACCATCTACTGTATCTTGCCTATGCCGCTCTGTACCATCACTCATTCATATATCTTTATGTACATATTCTTTATCCCCTTACACTTGTGTGTATAAGGTAGTAGTTGTGGAATTGTTAGGTTAGATTACTCGTTGGTTATTACTGCATTGTCGGAACACCACATCACCCTGGAACCCTAGAGTTGAGATGCTAACACCACACTATACCACGCCACACCACATCACCCTGGAACCCTGGAGTTGAGATGCTAACACCACACTATACCACGCCACGCCACACCACCCTGGAACCCTGGAGTTGAGATGCTAACACCACACTATACCACGCCACACCACATCACCCTGGAACCCTGGAGTTGAGATGCTAACACCATCACCCTGGAGTTGAGATGCTAACACCACACTATACCACAACACATCACCCTGGAACCCTGGAGTTGAGATGTTAACACCACACTATACCACATCACCCTGGAGTTGAGATGCTAACACCACACTATACCACGCCACACCACACCACCCTGGAACCCTGGAGTTGAGATGCTAACACCACACTATACCACGCCACACCACACCACCCTGGAACCCTGGAGTTGAGATGCTAACACCACACTATACCACACCACCCTGGAACCCTGGAGTTGAGATGCTAACACCACACTATACCACACCACACCACCCTGGAACCCTGGAGTTGAGATGTTAACACCACACTATACCACATCACCCTGGAGTTGAGATGCTAACACCACACTATACCACGCCACCCTGGAGTTGAGATGCTAACACCACACTATACCACACCACACCACCCTGGAACCCTGGAGTTGAGATGCTAACACCACACTATACCACGCCACACCACACCACCCTGGAACCCTAGAGTTGAGATGCTAACACCACACTATACCACGCCACACCACATCACCCTGGAACCCTAGAGTTGAGATGCTAACACCACACTATACCACGCCACACCACATCACCCTGGAACCCTAGAGTTGAGATGCTAACACCACACTATACCACACCACATCACCCTGGAGTTGAGATGCTAACACCATCACCCTGGAGTTGAGATGCTAACACCACACTATACCACACCACCCTGGAACCCTGGAGTTGAGATGCTAACACCACACTATACCACGCCACATCACCCTGGAGTTGAGATGCTAACACCACACTATACCACGCCACATCACCCTGGAGTTCCTAGATCTGCACTCCTACTGAGACTCATGACCTGATCCTAGATCAACACTCCTACCAGGGTGATGTGGTCCTTCTGTAGCACAGTTGGTAGAGCATGGCGCTTGTAACGCCAGGGTAGTGGGTTCGATTCCCGGGACCACCCATACGTAGAATGTATGCACACATGGACTGTAAGTCGCTTTGGATAAAAGCGTCTGCTAAATGGCATATATTATTATGTGGTATAGTGTGGTGTTAACATATGTGTTGAGATGCTAACACCACACTATACCACACCACATCACCCTGGAGTTGAGATGCTAACACCACACTATACCACACCACATCACCCTGGAGTTGAGATGCTAACACCACACTATACCACACCACATCACCCTGGAGTTGAGATGCTAACACCACACTATACCACACCACATCACCCTGGAGTTGAGATGCTAACACCACACTATACCACACCACATCACCCTGGAGTTGAGATGCTAACACCACACTATACCACACCACATCACCCTGGAGTTGAGATGCTAACACCACACTATACCACACCACATCACCCTGGAGTTGAGATGCTAACACCACACTATACCACATCACCCTGGAGTTGAGATGCTAACACCACACTATACCACATCACCCTGGAGTTGAGATGCTAACACCACACTATACATCACCCTGGAGTTGAGATGCTAACACCACACTATACCACACCACATCACCCTGGAGTTGAGATGCTAACACCACACTATACCACACCACATCACCCTGGAGTTGAGATGCTAACACCACACTATACCACGCCACATCACCCTGGAGTTGAGATGCTAACACCACACTATACCACATCACCCTGGAGTTGAGATGCTAACACCACACTATACCACATCACCCTGGAGTTGAGATGCTAACACCACACTATACCACACCACATCACCCTGGAGTTGAGATGCTAACACCACACTATACCACATCACCCTGGAGTTGAGATGCTAACACCACACTATACCACATCACCCTGGAGTTGAGATGCTAACACCACACTATACCACACCACCCTGGAGTTGAGATGCTAACACCACACTATACCACATCACCCTGGAGTTGAGATGCTAACACCACACTATACCACATCACCCTGGAGTTGAGATGCTAACACCACACTATACCACATCACCCTGGAGTTGAGATGTTAACACCACACTATACCACATCACCCTGGAGTTGAGATGCTAACACCACATCACCCTGGAGTTGAGATGCTAACACCACACTATACCACATCACCCTGGAGTTGAGATGTTAACACCACACCACACCACATCACCCTGGAACCCTGGAGTTGAGATGCTAACACCACACTATACCACATCACCCTGGAGTTGAGATGCTAACACCACACTATACCACATCACCCTGGAACCCTGGAGTTGAGATGCTAACACCACACTATACCACATCACCCTGGAGTTGAGATGCTAACACCACACTATACCACATCACCCTGGAGTTGAGATGCTAACACCACACTATACCACATCACCCTGGAGTTGAGATGCTAACACCACACTATACCACACCACCCTGGAACCCTGGAGTTGAGATGCTAACACCAGACTACACCACACCACCCTGGAGTTGAGATGCTAACACCACACTATACCACACCACATCACCCTGGAACCATGGAGTTGAAATGCTAACACCACACTATACCACACCACATCACCCTGGAACCCTGGAGTTGAGATGCTAACACCACACTATACCACACCACATCACCCTGGAGTTGAGATGCTAACACCACACTATACCACACCACATCACCCTGGAACCCTGGAGTTGAGATGCTAACACCACACTATACCACACCACATCACCCTGGAGTTGAGATGTTAACACCACATCACCCTGGAGTTGAGATGCTAACACCACACTATACCACATCACCCTGGAGTTGAGATGCTAACACCACACTATACCACATCACCCTGGAGTTGAGATGCTAACACCACACTATACCACATCACCCTGGAACCCTGGAGTTGAGATGCTAACACCACACTATACCACACCACCCTGGAACCCTGGAGTTGAGATGCTAACACCACACTATACCACAACACATCACCCTGGAACCCTGGAGTTGAGATGCTAACACCACACTATACCACGCCACACCACACCACCCTGGAACCCTGGAGTTGAGATGCTAACACCACACCACACTATACCACGCCACACCACATCACCCTGGAACCCTGGAGTTGAGATGCTAACACCACACTATACCACACCACCCTGGAACCCTGGAGTTGAGATGCTAACACCACACTATACCACAACACATCACCCTGGAACCCTGGAGTTGAGATGTTAACACCACACTATACCACATCACCCTGGAGTTGAGATGCTAACACCACACTATACCACGCCACACCACACCACCCTGGAACCCTGGAGTTGAGATGCTAACACCACACTATACCACGCCACGCCACACCACCCTGGAACCCTGGAGTTGAGATGCTAACACCACACTATACCACACCACATCACCCTGGAGTTGAGATGCTAACACCATCACCCTGGAGTTGAGATGCTAACACCACACTATACCACAACACATCACCCTGGAACCCTGGAGTTGAGATGTTAACACCACACTATACCACATCACCCTGGAGTTGAGATGCTAACACCACACTATACCACATCACCCTGGAGTTCCTAGATCTGCACTCCTACTGAGACTCATGACCTGATCCTAGATCAACACTCCTACCAGGGTGATGTGGTCCTTCTGTAGCACAGTTGGTAGAGCATGGCGCTTGTAACGCCAGGGTAGTGGGTTCGATTCCCGGGACCACCCATACGTAGAATGTATGCACACATGGACTGTAAGTCGCTTTGGATAAAAGCGTCTGCTAAATGGCATATATTATTATGTGGTATAGTGTGGTGTTAACATATGTGTTGAGATGCTAACACCACACTATACCACACCACATCACCCTGGAGTTGAGATGCTAACACCACACTATACCACACCACATCACCCTGGAGTTGAGATGCTAACACCACACTATACCACGCCACATCACCCTGGAGTTGAGATGCTAACACCACACTATACCACGCCACATCACCCTGGAGTTGAGATGCTAACACCACACTATACCACATCACCCTGGAGTTGAGATGCTAACACCACACTATACCACATCACCCTGGAGTTGAGATGCTAACACCACACTATACCACATCACCCTGGAGTTGAGATGCTAACACCACACTATACCACACCACATCACCCTGGAGTTGAGATGCTAACACCACACTATACCACGCCACATCACCCTGGAGTTGAGATGCTAACACCACACTATACCACAACACATCACCCTGGAACCCTGGAGTTGAGATGTTAACACCACACTATACCACATCACCCTGGAGTTGAGATGCTAACACCACACTATACCACATCACCCTGGAGTTGAGATGCTAACACCACACTATACCACATCACCCTGGAGTTGAGATGCTAACACCACACTATACCACACCACATCACCCTGGAGTTGAGATGCTAACACCACACTATACCACACCACATCACCCTGGAGTTGAGATGCTAACACCACACTATACCACGCCACATCACCCTGGAGTTGAGATGCTAACACCACACTATACCACATCACCCTGGAGTTGAGATGCTAACACCACACTATACCACATCACCCTGGAGTTGAGATGCTAACACCACACTATACCACACCACCCTGGAGTTGAGATGCTAACACCACACTATACCACATCACCCTGGAGTTGAGATGCTAACACCACACTATACCACATCACCCTGGAACCCTGGAGTTGAGATGTTAACACCACACTATACCACTTCACCCTGGAGTTGAGATGCTAACACCACACTATACCACATCACCCTGGAGTTGAGATGCTAACACCACACTATACCACATCACCCTGGAGTTGAGATGCTAACACCACACTATACCACGCCACATCACCCTGGAGTTGAGATGCTAACACCACACTATACCACATCACCCTGGAGTTGAGATGCTAACACCACACTATACCACACCACCCTGGAGTTGAGATGCTAACACCACACTATACCACGCCACATCACCCTGGAGTTGAGATGCTAACACCACACTATACCACATCACCCTGGAGTTGAGATGCTAACACCACACTATACCACATCACCCTGGAGTTGAGATGCTAACACCACACTATACCACACCACCCTGGAGTTGAGATGCTAACACCACACTATACCACATCACCCTGGAGTTGAGATGCTAACACCACACTATACCACATCACCCCCCTCCCTCCTCCCTCTCTGCAGATGACCGTCAACCATTTTGAAAAGAAGGTCGATGACATCCGATCCTCGTTTGCTAAGTCAAACGACACCGCTGGTTCTGCTCACACTGCCCTACCCTGAAATCTCGCGTCTTGTGACGGCCGGCCGCCCAACAACCTGCCCGCTTGACCCTATCCCCTCCTCTCTTCTCCAGACCATTTCCGGAGACCTTCTCCCTTACCTCACCTCGCTCATCAACTCATCCCTGACCGCTGGCTACGTCCCTCCCGTCTTCAAGAGAGCGAGAGTTGCACCCCTTCTGAAAAAACCTACACTCGATCCCTCCGATGTCAACAACTACAGACCAGTATCCCTTCTCTCTTTTCTCTCCAAAACTCTTGAGCGTGCCGTCCTTGGCCAGCTCTACCGCTATCTCTCTCAGAATGACCTTCTTGATCCAAATCAGTCAGGTTTCAAGACTAGTCATTCAACTGAGACTGCTCTTCTCTGTATCACGGAGGCGCTCCGCACTGCTAAAGCTAACTCTCTCTCCTCTGCTCTCATCCTTCTAGACCTATCGGCTGCCTTCGATACTGTGAACCATCAGATCCTCCTCTCCACCCTCTCCGAGTTGGGCATCTCCGGCGCGGCCCACGCTTGGATTGCGTCCTACCTGACAGGTCGCTCCTACCAGGTGGCGTGGCGAGATCTGTCTCCTCACCACACGCTCTCACCACTGGTGTCCCCCAGGGCTCTGTTCTAGGCCCTCTCTTATTCTCGCTATACACCAAGTCACTTGGCTCTGTCATAACCTCACATGGTCTCTCCTATCATTGCTATGCAGACGACACACAATTAATCTTCTCCTTTCCCCCTTCTGATGACCAGGTGGCGAATCGCATCTCTGCATGTCTGGCAGACATATCAGTGTGGATGACGGATCACCACCTCAAGCTGAACCTCAGCAAGACGGAGCTCCTCTTCCTCCCGGGGAAGGACTGCCCGTTCCATGATCTCGCCATCACGGTTGACAACTCCATTGTGTCCTCCTTCCAGAGCGCTAAGAACCTTTAGGGTGATCCTGGACAACACCCTGACGTTCTCAACTAACATCAAGGCGGTGTCCCGTTCCTGTAGGTTCATGCTCTACAACATCCGCAGAGTACGACCCTGCCTCACACAGGAAGCGGCGCAGGTCCTAATCCAGGCACTCGTCATCTCCCGTCTTGATTACTGCAACTCGCTGTTGGCTGGGCTCCCTGCCTGTGCCATTAAACCCCTACAACTCATCCAGAACGCCGCAGCCCGTCTGGTGTTCAACCTTCCCAAGTTCTCTCACGTCACCCCGCTCCTCCGCTCTCTCCACTGGCTTCCAGTTGAAGCTCGCATCCGCTACAAGACCATGGTGCTCGCCACGGAGCTGTGAGGGAACGGCACCTCAGTACCTCCAGGCTCTGATCAGGCCCTACACCCAAACAAGGGCACTGCGTTCATCCACCTCTGGCCTGCTCGCCTCCCTACCACTGAGGAAGTACAGTTCCCGCTCAGCCCAGTCAAAACTGTTCGCTGCTCTGGCCCCCAATGGTGGAACAAACTCCCTCACGACGCCAGGACAGCGGAGTCAATCACCACCTTCCGGAGACACCTGAAACCCCACCTCTTCAAGGAATACCTAGGATAGGGTAAGTAAGGGTAAGTAATCCTTCTCACCCCCCTTCTCCCCCAACAAGATTTAGATGCAAGTGGCTGTTCCACTGGTTGTCATAAGGTGTATGCACCAATTTGTAAGTCGCTCTGGATAAGAGCGTCTGCTAAATGACTTAAATGTAATGTAATGTAAATGTGAGATGCTAACACCACACTATACCACATCACCCTGGAGTTGAGATGCTAACACCACACTATACCACATCACCCTGGAGTTGAGATGCTAACACCACACTATACCACATCACCCTGGAGTTGAGATGCTAACACCACACTATACCACATCACCCTGGAACCCTGGAGTTGAGATGTTAACACCACACTATACCACGCCACATCACCCTGGAGTTCCTAGATCAGCACTCCTACTCTGAGACTCTTTATGACCTGATCCTAGATCAGCACTCCTACTGAGACTCTTTATGACCTGATCCTAGATCAACACTCCTACTGAGACTCTTTATGACCTGATCCTAGATCAGCACTCCTACTGAGACTCTTTATGACCTGATCCTAGATCAGCACTCCTACTCTGAGACTCTTTATGACCTGATCCTAGATCTCCTACTCTGAGACTCTTTATGACCTGATCCTAGATCAGCACTCCTACTGAGACTCTTTATGACCTGATCCTAGATCAGCACTCCTACTGAGACTCTTTATGACCTGATCCTAGATCAGCACTCCTACTGAGACTCTTTATGACCTGATCCTAGATCAGCACTCCTACTCTGAGACTCTTTATGACCTGATCCTAGATCAGCACTCCTTCTCTGAGACTCTTTATGACCTGATCCTAGATCAGCACTCCTTCTCTGAGACTCTTTCTGAATAAGGGCGCGGGCCTCTCTCTTGGTGAGTAGGCTACCCGAGCTCCTGCTGGAAGGTGACAGGCGATAAAACCCGGGCACCTGCTTCCCTCCCTCGATCCCTCTCGGCCAGGCGGCCACGTTCCTTCCCGGCCAGTCAGTAGGCCACACTGAGCAGTAGTTAACAGGCCGAGGAGAGCAGTAAATGGGGATGGTAAAACACTACAGGAACACGGTCCTGGGCAGGCTGTCAGACATGACGGGCTTTAAAAGACCACAGCTGCTCTCTTGGGTTCTACTGGCCTGGCTGGTGCCATGTGGAGAGATGGAGGGGTGGAGAGGGAGGGGTGGAGAGATGGAGGGATGGAGAGGGAGGGGTGGAGAGATGGAGGGGTGGAGAGGTGGAGAGATGGAGGGGTGGAGAGGTGGAGAGGTGGAGGGGTGGAGAGATGGAGGGGTGGAGAGATGGAGGGGTGGAGAGGGAGGGGTGGAGAGATGGAGGGTGGAGAGGTGGAGAGATGGAGGAGTGGAGAGGGAGGGGTGGAGAAGGAGGGGTGGAGAGATGGAGGGGTGGAGAGGTGGAGAGATGGAGGGGTGGAGAGGGAGGGGTGGAGAGATGGAGGGATGGAGAGGGAGGGGTGGAGAGATGGAGGGGTGGAGAGATGGAGGGATGGAGGGGTGGAGAGGTGGAGAGTCGGAGGGGTGGAGAGATGGAGGGGTGGAGAGATGGAGGGGTGGAGAGGGAGGGGTGGAGAGATGGAGGGGTGGAGAGGTGGAGAGATGGAGGAGTGGGAGGGAGGGGTGGAGAAGGAGGGGTGGAGAGATGGGGGTGGAGAGGTGGAGAGATGGAGGGGTGGAGAGGGAGGGTGGAGAGATGGAGGGGTGGAGAGGGAGGGGTGGAGAGATGGAGGGGTGGAGAGGTGGAGAGATGGAGGAGTGGAGAGGGAGGGGTGGAGAGATGGACGGATGGAGAGGGAGGGGTGGAGAGATGGAGGGGTGGAGAGATGGAGGGGTGGAGGGGTGGAGAGATGGAGGTATGGGAGAGGGAGGGGTGGAGGGGTGGAGAGATGGAGGGGTGGAGGGGTGGAGAGGTGGAGGAGTGGAGAGATGGAGGAGTGGAGAGATGGAGAGATGGAGGGGTGGAGAGATGGAGGGTGGAGAGATGGAGAGATGGAGGGATGGAGGGATGGAGGGGTGGAGAGATGGAGAGGTGGAGAGGGAGGGGTGGAGGGGTGGAGAAATGGAGGTATAGTGAGGGAGGGGTGGAGGGTGGAGAGATGGAGGTATGGAGGGGTGGAGAGGTGGAGGGTGGAGAGATGGAGGTATGGAGAGGGAGGGGTGGAGGGTGGAGAGATGGAGGGGTGGAGGGGTGGAGGTGGAGGGTGGAGAGATGGAGGTATGGAGAGGGAGGGGTGGAGGGGTGGAGAGATGGAGGTATGGAGAGGTGGAGGGGTGGAGGGTGGAGAGATGGAGGGGTGGAGGGGTGGAGAGATGGAGGATGGAGAGATGGAGGGGTGGAGGGGTGGAGAGATGGAGAGATGGAGAGATGGGGGTATGGAGAGATTGAGGGGTGGAGAGATTGAGGGGTGGAGAGATGGAGGGATGGAGAGGGAGGGGTGGAGGGGTGGAGAGATGGAGGTATGGAGAGGAGGGTGGAGGGGTGGAGAGATGGAGGTATGGAGAGATTGAGGGGTGGAGAGATGGAGGGTGGAGAGATGGAGGTATGGAGAGATTGAGGGGTGGAGAGATGGAGGGGTGGAGAGATGGAGGTATGGAGAGGGAAGGGTGGAGGGGTGGAGAGATGGAGGTATGGAGAGGGAGGGGTGGAGAGATGGAGGTATGGAGAGGGAGGGGTGGAGGGTGGAGAGATGGAGGTATGGAGAGGGAGGGGTGGAGGGGTGGAGAGATGGAGGTATGGAGAGATTGAGGGGTGGAGAGATGGAGAGATGGAGGTATGGAGAGATTGAGGGGTGGAGAGATGGAGGGGTGGAGAGATGGAGGTATGGAGAGGGAGGGGTGGAGGGGTGGAGAGATGGAGGTATGGAGAGGGAGGGGTGGAGGGGTGGAGAGATGGAGGGGTGGAGAGGTGGAGGGGTGGAGAGATGGAGGTATGGAGAGGGAGGGGTGGAGAGATGGAGAGATGGAGGGGTGGAGAGATGGAGAGAGGAGGGGTGGAGAGATGGAGAGATGGAGGGGTGGAGAGATGGAGGGATGGAGAGATGGAGAGATGGAGAGGTGGAGAGATGGAGGGGTGGAGGGATGGAGAGGTGGAGAGGTGGAGGGGTGGAGAGGTGGAGAGGTGGAGAGATGGAGAGATGGAGAGGTGGAGAGATTGAGGGGTGGAGAGGTGAAGAGATGGAGGGGTGGAGAGATGGAGAGGTGGAGAGGTGGAGAGATGGAGAGGTGGAGAGATTGAGGGGTGGAGAGATGGAGGGGTGGAGAGATGGAGAGGTGGAGAGATGGAGAGGTGGAGAGATGGAGGGTGGAGAGATGGAGGGGTGGAGAGGTGGAGAGATGGAGGGGTGGAGAGATGGAGAGGTGGAGAGATGGAGAGGTGGAGAGATGGAGGGGTGGAGAGATGGAGGGGTGGAGAGATGGAGAGATGGAGGGTGGAGAGATGGAGAGGTGGAGGGGTGGAGAGGTGGAGAGATGGAGAGGTGGAGAGATGGAGAGATGGAGAGGTGGAGAGATGGAGGGGTGGAGAGATGGAGGGGTGGAGAGATGGAGGTATGGAGAGGGAGGGGTGGAGGGTGGAGAGATGGAGGTATGGAGAGGGGAGGGGTGGAGGGGTGGAGAGATGGAGGTATGGAGAGATTGAGGGGTGGAGAGATGGAGGAGTGGAGAGATGGAGGTATGGAGAGGGAGGGGTGGAGGGGTGGAGAGATGGAGGGGTGGAGAGATGGAGGGATGGAGAGGTGGAGAGATGGAGGGGTGGAGAGATGGAGAGGTGGAGGGGTGGAGAGATGGAGAGGTGGAGAGATGGAGGGGTGGAGAGATGGAGAGGTGGAGGGGTGGAGAGATGGAGAGGTGGAGAGATGGAGGGGTGGAGAGATGGAGAGGTGGAGGGGTGGAGAGATGGAGAGGTGGAGAGATGGAGGGGTGGAGAGATGGAGAGGTGGAGAGATGGAGGGGTGGAGGGATGGAGAGGTGGAGGGGTGGAGAGATGGAGGGGTGGAGAGGTGGAGAGGTGGAGAGATGGAGAGGTGGAGAGATGGAGAGGTGGAGAGATGGAGAGATGGAGAGGTGGAGAGATGGAGAGGTGGAGAGTGGAGGGGTGGAGAGATGGAGAGGTGGAGAGATTGAGGGTGGAGAGATGGAGAGGTTGAGGGGTGGAGTGATGGAGAGGTGGAGAGATGGAGGGATGGAGAGGTGGAGAGATTGAGGGGTGGAGAGATGGAGAGGTTGAGGGGTGGAGAGATGGAGAGGTGGAGAGGTGGAGATGGAGGTGGAGAGATGGAGAGGTGGAGAGATGGAGAGGTGGAGAGATGGAGAGATGGAGAGGTGGAGAGATGGAGAGGTGGAGAGGGAGGGGTGGAGAGGTGGAGAGGTGGAGAGGTGGAGAGGTGGAGAGGTGGAGAGGTGGAGAGATGGAGAGGTGGAGAGATGGAGAGGTGGAGATGTGTATAGGTGCTACATACATGGCGGGGTGGAGAGATGGAGAGGTGGAGAGGTGGAGAGGTGGAGAGGTGGAGAGGTGGAGAGGTGGAGAGATGGAGAGGTGGAGAGATGGAGAGGTGGAGAGGTGGAGAGATGGAGAGGTGGAGAGGTGGAGAGGTGGAGAGGTGGAGAGATGGAGAGGTGGAGAGGTGGAGAGGTGGAGAGGTGGAGAGGTGGAGAGATGGAGAGGTGGAGAGGTGGAGAGGTGGAGAGATGGAGAGGTGGAGATGTGTATAGGTGCTACATACATGGCGGGGTGGAGAGATGGAGAGGTGGAGAGGTGGAGAGGTGGAGAGAGGGGGAGAGGTGGAGAGGTGGAGAGATGGAGAGATGGAGAGGTGGAGAGATGGAGAGGTGGAGAGATGGAGAGGTGGAGAGATTGAGGGGTGGAGAGATGGAGAGGTGGAGAGGTGGAGAGGTGGAGAGGTGGAGAGGTGGAGAGGTGGAGAGATGGAGAGGTGGAGAGATTGAGGGGTGGAGAGATGGAGAGGTGGAGAGATGGAGAGATGGAGAGGTGGAGAGATTGAGGGGTGGAGAGATGGAGAGGTGGAGAGATTGAGGGTGGAGAGATGGAGAGGTTGAGGGGTGGAGAGATGGAGAGGTGGAGAGATGGAGAGATGGAGAGGTTGAGGGGTGGAGAGATGGAGAGGTGGAGAGGTGGAGAGGTGGAGAGGTGGAGAGATGGAGAGGTGGAGAGATGGAGAGGTGGAGAGGTGGAGAGATGGAGAGGTGGAGAGATGGAGAGGTGGAGAGGGAGGGGTGGAGAGATGGAGAGATGGAGAGGTGGAGAGATTGAGGGTGGAGAGATGGAGAGGTTGAGGGGTGGAGAGATGGAGAGGTGGAGAGATGGAGGGGTGGAGAGATGGAGAGGTGGAGAGATTGAGGGGTGGAGAGATGGAGAGGTTGAGGGTGGAGAGGTGGAGAGGTGGAGAGGTGGAGAGGTGGAGAGATGGAGAGGTGGAGAGATGGAGAGGTGGAGAGGTGGAGAGGTGGAGAGGTGGAGAGGTGGAGAGGTGGAGAGGTGGAGAGGTGGAGAGGTGGAGAGGTGGAGAGATGGAGAGGTGGAGAGGTGGAGAGGTGGAGAGGTGGAGAGGTGGAGAGGTGGAGAGGTGGAGAGGTGGAGAGATGGAGAGGTGGAGAGGTGGAGAGGTGGAGAGGTGGAGAGGTGGAGAGATGGAGAGGTGGAGAGGTGGAGAGATGGAGAGGTGGAGATGTGTATAGGTGCTACATACATGGCGGGGTGGAGAGATGGAGAGGTGGAGAGGTGGAGAGGTGGAGAGGTGGAGAGGTGGAGAGGTGGAGAGATGGAGAGGTGGAGAGATGGAGAGGTGGAGAGATGGAGAGGTGGAGAGATGGAGAGGTGGAGAGATTGAGGGGTGGAGAGATGGAGAGGTGGAGAGGTGGAGAGGTGGAGAGGTGGAGAGATGGAGAGATTGAGGGGTGGAGAGATGGAGAGGTGGAGAGATGGAGAGATGGAGAGGTGGAGAGATTGAGGGGTGGAGAGATGGAGAGGTGGAGAGATTGAGGGGTGGAGAGATGGAGAGGTTGAGGGGTCCTCCAGATGGAGAGGTGGAGAGATGGAGAGGTTGAGGGGTGGAGAGATGGAGAGATGGGAGGTGGAGAGATGGAGATGTGTATAGGTGCTACATACATGGCGGGGTGGCGGGGTGGAGAGATGTGGTTTCTAATGGGGTTCCATGCCTATTCTAGAGTCAGGTATAGGTGCTACATAGAGGATTTCAGTCTATTCTAGAGTCAGTTCAGGATCCCCTGTGTTAAGTCCTCCAGATGTGTATAGGTGCTACATAGAGGGTTTCAGTCTATTCTAGAGTCAGTTCAGGATCCCCTGTGTTAAGTCCTCCAGATGTGTATAGGTGCTACATAGAGGGTTTCAGTCTATTCTGGAGTCAGTTCAGGATCCCCTGTGTTAAGTCCTCCAGATGTGTATAGGTGCTACATAGAGGGTTTCAGTCTATTCTAGAGTCAGTTCAGGATCCCCTGTGTTAAGTCCTCCAGATGTGTATAGGTGCTACATAGAGGGTTTCAGTCTATTCTGGAGTCAGTTCAGGATCCCCTGTGTTAAGTCCTCCAGATGTGTATAGGTGCTACATAGAGGGTTTCAGTCTATTTGGACACAGGGCTTCCCAACCTGTTGTTGTTGTTGTTGACTAAAGGGGAATGACACAGTGGTTGTTGTTCCTCGTTGTCACTCATCGGGAGTATTGGGAGGGCACAGTGGTTGTTGTTCCTAGTTGTCACTCATTGGGAGTATTGGGAGGGCACAGTGGTTGTTGTTCCTAGTTGTCACTCATTGGGAGTATTGGGAGGGCACAGTGGTTGTTGTTCCTAGTTGTCACTCATTGGGAGTATTGGGAGGGCACAGTGGTTGTTGTTCCTAGTTGTCACTCATTGGGAGTATTGGGAGGGCACAGTGGTTGTTGTTCCTAGTTGTCACTCATTGGGAGTATTGGGAGGGCACAGTGGTTGTTGTTCCTAGTTGTCACTCATTGGGAGTATTGGGAGGGCACAGTGGTTGTTGTTCCTAGTTGTCACTCATTGGGAGTATTGGGAGGGCTCAGAGGTTGTTTTGTTCCTAGTTGTCACTCATTGGGAGTATTGGGAGGGCACAGAGTGTACATCTGTGAAACATGACCTCTGCTGGCACAGTGAGAGGTTTTTTCATCACTAAAACACGCCCATTTATCAAATCAAATCACATTTATTTATATAGCCCTTCGTACATCAGCTGATATCTCAAAGTGCTGTACAGAAACCCAGCCTAAAACCCCAAACAGCAAACAATGCAGGTGTAAAAGCATCCTCTTCTTCTCTCTTTATGAAGTGCCAGATGGAGATGAAGAGGGGACTCACAGAAACAGGAACTGGTTTTCTACTGTAGAAATGAGAGCAGATCCTGACCATGTCAATCGGGCTGGGAGAGAGCTGAGAGACGTCTGATAGAGGAAGTCACTGTTGTTGATGATTGAGACCCCGGGCTGGGAGAGAGCTGAGGGACGTCTGATAGAGGAAGTCACTGTTGTTGATGACTGAGACCCCGGGCTGGGAGAGAGCTGAGGGACGTCTGATAGAGGATATCACTGTTGTTGATGACTGAGACCCCGGGCTGGGAGAGAGCTGAGTGACGTCTGATAGAGGAAGTCACTGTTGTTGATGACTGAGACCCCGGGCTGGGAGAGAGCTGAGGGACGTCTGATAGAGGAAGTCACTGTTGTTGATGACTGAGACCCCGGGCTGGGAGAGAGCTGAGAGACGTCTGATAGAGGAAGTCACTGTTGTTGATGACTGAGACCCCGGGCTGGGAGAGAGCTGAGGGACGTCTGATAGAGGATATCACTGTTGTTGATGACTGAGACCCCGGGCTGGGAGAGAGCTGAGGGACGTCTGATAGAGGAAGTCACTGTTGTTGATGACTGAGACCCCGGGCTGGGAGAGAGCTGAGAGACGTCTGATAGAGGAAGTCACTGTTGTTGATGACTGAGACCCCGGGCTGGGAGAGAGCTGAGAGACGTCTGATAGAGGAAGTGACTGTTGTTGATGACTGAGACCCCGGGCTGGGAGAGAGCTGAGTGAAGTCTGATAGAGGAAGTGACTGTTGTTGATGACTGAGACCCCGGGCTGGGAGAGAGCTGAGGGACGTCTGATAGAGGAAGTCACTGTTGTTGATGACTGAGACCCCGGGCTGGGAGAGAGCTGAGGGACGTCTGATAGAGGAAGTCACTGTTGTTGATGACTGAGACCCCGGGCTGGGAGAGAGCTGAGAGACGTCTGATAGAGGAAGTCACTGTTGTTGATGACTGAGACCCCGGGCTGGGAGAGAGCTGAGGGACGTCTGATAGAGGAAGTCACTGTTGTTGATGACTGAGACCCCGGGCTGGGAGAGAGCTGAGTGACGTCTGATAGATGAAGTCACTGTTGTTGATGACTGAATGTTATGTATGGGTTATGAATGGGTTATGAATGCATTATGTATGGGTTATGTATGGTTTATGAATGCATTATGTATGGGTTAGAGATGCATTATGTATGGGTTATAAATGCATTATGTATGGGTTATAAATGCATTATGTATGGGTTATAAATGCATTATGTATGGGTTATGAATGCATTATGTATGGGTTATAGATGCATTATGTATGGGTTATAAATGCATTATGTATGGGTTATAAATGCATTATGTATGGGTTATGAATGCATTATGTATGGGTTATAGATGCATTATGTATGGGTTATGAATGCATTATGTATGGGTTATAGATGCATTATGTATGGGTTATAAATGCATTATGTATGGGTTATAAATGCATTATGTTTGGGTTATGAGGTTATGAATGCATTATGTATGGGTTATGAATGCATTATGTATGGGTTATAAATGCATTATGTATGGGTTATAGATGCATTATGTATGGGTTATGAATGCATTATGTATGGGTTATAGATGCATTATGTATGGGTTATGAATGCATTATGTATGGGTTATGAATGCATTATGTATGGGTTATAGATGCATTATGTATGGGTTATAAATGCATTATGTATGGGTTATAGATGCATTATGTATGGGTAATGAATGCATTATGTATGGGTTATGAATGCATTATGTATGGGTTATGAATGCATTATGTATGGGTTATGAATGCATTATGTATGGGTTATGAATGCATTATGTATGGGTTATAAATGCATTATGTATGGGTTATGAATGCATTATGTATGGGTTATGAATGCATTATGTATGGGTTATAGATGCATTATGTATGGGTTATAAATGCATTATGTATGGGTTATAGATGCATTATGTATGGGTAATGAATGCATTATGTATGGGTTATGAATGCATTATGTATGGGTTATGAATGCATTATGTATGGGTTATAGATGCATTATGTATGGGTTATGAATGCATTATGTATGGGTTATGAATGCATTATGTATGGGTTATAGATGCATTATGTATGGGTTATAGATGCATTATGTATGGGTTATGAATGCATTATGTATGGGTTATAAATGCATTATGTATGGGTTATGAATGCATTATGTATGGGTTATGAATGCATTATGTATGGGTTATGAATGCATTATGTATGGGTTATAAATGCATTATGTATGGGTTATAGATGCATTATGTATGGGTTATGAATGCATGATGTATGGGTTATGAATGCATTATGTATGGGTTATGAATGCATTATGTATGGGTTATGAATGCATTATGTATGGGTTATAAATGCATTATGTATGGGTTATAAATGCATTATGTATGGGTTATGAATGCATTATGTATGGGTTATAGATGCATTATGTATGGGTTATAAATGCATTATGTATGGGTTATAGATGCATTATGTATGGGTAATGAATGCATTATGTATGGGTTATGAATGCATTATGTATGGGTTATGAATGCATTATGTATGGGTTATAGATGCATTATGTATGGGTTATGAATGCATTATGTATGGGTTATAGATGCATTATGTATGGGTTATGAATGCATTATGTATGGGTTATGAATGCATTATGTATGGGTTATAGATGCATTATGTATGGGTTATAAATGCATTATGTATGGGTTATAATGCATTATGTATGGGTTATGAATGCATTATGTATGGGTTATGAATGCATTATGTATGGGTTATGAATGCATTATGTATGGGTTATAGATGCATTATGTATGGGTTATGAATGCATTATGTATGGGTTATGAATGCATTATGTATGGGTTATAGATGCATTATGTATGGGTTATAGATGCATTATGTATGGGTTATGAATGCATTATGTATGGGTTATAAATGCATTATGTATGGGTTATGAATGCATTATGTATGGGGAATGCATTATGTATGGGTTATGAATGCATTATGTATGGGTTATAAATGCATTATGTATGGGTTATAGATGCATTATTATGTTATGGGTTATGAATGCATTATGTATGGGTTATGAATGCATTATGTATGGGTTATGAATGCATTATGTATGGGTTATAAATGCATTATGTATGGGTTATGAATGCATTATGTATGGGTAATGAATGCATTATGTATGGGTTATGAATGCATTATGTATGGGTTATGAATGCATTATGTATGGGTTATAGATGCATTATGTATGGGTTATGAATGCATTATGTATGGGTTATAGATGCATTATGTATGGGTTATGAATGCATTATGTATGGGTTATGAATGCATTATGTATGGGTTATGAATGCATTATGTATGGGTTATGAATGCATTATGTATGGGTTATAGATGCATTATGTATGGGTTATAGATGCATTATGTATGGGTTATGAATGCATTATGTATGGGTTATAAATGCATTATGTATGGGTTATGAATGCATTATGTATGGGTTATGAATGCATGATGTATGGGTTATGAATGCATTATGTATGGGTTATGAATGCATTATGTATGGGTTATGAATGCATTATGTATGGGTTATGAATGCATTATGTATGGGTTATAGATGCATTATGTATGGGTTATAGATGCATTATGTATGGGTTATGAATGCATTATGTATGGGTTATAAATGCATTATGTATGGGTTATGAATGCATTATGTATGGGTTATGAATGCATGATGTATGGGTTATGAATGCATTATGTATGGGTTATGAATGCATTATGTATGGGTTATGAATGCATTATGTATGGGTTATAGATGCATTATGTATGGGTTATGAATGCATTATGTTTGGGTTATAGATGCATTATGTATGGGTAATGAATGCATTATGTATGGGTTATGAATGCATTATGTATGGGGTATGAATGCATTATGTATGGGTTATAAATGCATTATGTTTGGGTTATGAATGCATTATGTTTGGGTAATGAATGCATTATGTATGGGTTATAAATGCATTATGTATGGGTTATGAATGCATTATGTATGGGTTATGAATGCATTATGGTTATGAATGCATTATGTATGGGTTATAGATGCATTATGTATGGGTTATGAATGCATTATGTATGGGTTATGAATGCATTATGTATGGTTATAAATGCATTATGAGGTTATGAATGCATTATGTATGGGTTATGAATGCATTATGTATGGGTTATGAATGCATTATGTATGGGTTATGAATGCATTATGTATGGGTTATGAATGCATTATGTATGGGTTATGAATGCATTATGTATGCATTATGTATGGGTTATGAATGCATTATGTATGGGTTATGAATGCATTATGTATGGGTTATGAATGCATTATGTATGGGTTATGAATGCATTATGTATGTAAATATGGTTATGAATGCATTATGTATGGGTTATGAATGCATTATGTATGGGTTATGAATGCATTATGTATGGGTTATAGATGCATTATGTATGGGTTATGAATGCATTATGTATGGGTTATGAATGCATTATGTATGGGTTATAAATGCATTATGTATGGGTTATGAATGCATTATGTATGGGTTATGAATGCATTATGTATGGGTTATGAATGCATTATGTATGGGTTATAAATGCATTATGTATGGGTTATAGATGCATTATGTATGGGTTATGAATGCATTATGTATGGGTTATGAATGCATTATGTATGGGTTATAAATGCATTATGTATGGGTTATAAATGCATTATGTATGGGTTATGAATGCATTATGTATGGGTTATAGATGCATTATGTATGGGTTATAAATGCATTATGTATGGGTTATAGATGCATTATGTATGGGTTATGAATGCATTATGTATGGGTTATGAATGCATTATGTATGGGTTATGAATGCATTATGTATGGGTTATGAATGCATTATGTATGGGTTATGAATGCATTATGTATGGGTTATAAATGCATTATGTATGGGTTATGAATGCATTATGTATGGGTTATGAATGCATTATGTATGTTATAATGCATTATGTATGGGTTATGAATGCATTATGTATGGGTTATGAATGCATTATGTATGGGTTATAAATGCATTATGTATGGGTTATGAATGCATTATGTATGGGTTATGAATGCATTATGTATGGGTTATGAATGCATTATGTATGGGTTATGAATGCATTATGTATGGGTTATGAATGCATTATGTATGGGTTATGAATGCATTATGTATGGGTTATGATGCATTATTATGGGTTATAGATGCATTATGTATGTTATGAATGTCTATGCCTGTATAAATGCATTATGTATGGGTTATGAAGAGCATTGTGTATGGTTCTGCATGATGTAGTTATGCATTATGTATGGGTTATGAATGCATTATGTATGGGTTATGAATCTGGGTTATGATCATTATGTAACATTTATGAATGCAGTTATGTTTGTTATAGATGCATTATGTATGGGTAATGAATGCATTATGTATGTTATGAATGCATTATGTATGGGGTATGTGCATTATGTACAGAGGTTATAAATTTATGAGTTGTGAATGCATTATGTATGGGTTATCATGCCTCTTTGTATGAATGCATTATGTATGGGTTATGTGCTGTGTTATAAATGCATTATGTCTGCCTGAAATGCCTGGGTTCTGTGCTGTTTGTGAATGTGTTCTGTGCCTGTGCTCTGTGCCTAGCAGTGTCTTCAGAAAGAAGTGACCCAGAGCTGTGCCTAGCTAGATATTATAAATACTGTGCTCTGTGTCTGTGGCTGTGCTCTGTGCCTGTGTCTGTGCCTCCCTGTCTTTAAACTGTGGTCCTGTTGTTTTTGTCTTTGTGCCTGTGTCTGTGCCTGTGTCTGTGTTTGGCTGTGTCTGTGCCCGTGTCTACAGTGGCAGAAGATTTGTCTGTGACCTCTCTCTCTCAGCCTCTGTGTCATCCATCCCTGTCCTGTGTCTGTGTCTGTGCCTGTGCCTGTGTCTGTGCCTGTGTCTGTGTCTGTGTCTGTGTCTGTGTCTGTGTCTGTGCCTGTGCCTGTGTCTGTGTCTGTGCCTGTGTCTGTGTCTGTGCCTGTGCCTGTGTCTGTGTCTGTGTCTGTGTCTGTGTCTGTGTCTGTGTGTCTGTGTCTGTGTCTGTGCCTGTGTCTGTGTCTGTGTCTGTGCCCGTGTCTGTGCCCGTGTCTGTGCCCGTGTCTGTGCCCGTGTCTGTGCTTGCACGTTAACCCAAGGCTTTCTCTACAGAATTTTATTACAGCAACTCATATTCACAACTTGCATCCAGGGAACTAAAACCAGCCTTTTTCAGAGTCACCAGTAAGAACCTGCTTCTGGGTACATGACTCACAGTCAAACTCTTAGACAGGAAATGCTGTTTTACAAACGTCTACTTAAGTTTTGAAAATGTATTTGTGCTTTTACTAGGGTTTAGGTTGTTAACGACGTAGGGGTGAGAGGGAAGTTATTAGTCACGTGAGGCTGTGTGCTGGGAGGCTGTGGATCCTGGCTGGCTGGTTACAGCAGGCTTCACCAGGGCTGTGGATCCTGGCTGGCTGGTTACAGCAGGCTTCACCAGGGCAGTGGATCCTGGCTGGCTGGTTACAGCAGGCTTCACCAGGGCTGTGGATCCTGGCTGGTTACGGCAGGCTTCACCAGGGCTGTGGATCCTGGCTGGCTGGTTACAGCAGGCTTCACCAGGGCTGTGGATCCTGGCTGGCTGGTTACAGCAGGCTTCACCAGGGCTGTGGATCCTGGCTGGCTGGTTACAGCAGGCTTCACCAGGGCTGTGGATCCTGGCTGGCTGGTTACAGCAGGCTTCACCAGGGCTGTGGATCCTGGCTGGCTGGTTACGGCAGGCTTCACCAGGGCTGTGGATCCTGGCTGGCTGGTTACGGCAGGCTTCACCAGGGCTGTGGATCCTGGCTGGCTGGTTACGGCAGGCTTCACCAGGGCTGTGGATCCTGGCTGGCTGGTTACAGCAGGCTTCACCAGGGCTGTGGATCCTGGCTGGCTGGTTACGGCAGGCTTCACCAGGGCTGTGGATCCTGGCTGGTTACGGCAGGCTTCACCAGGGCTGTGGATCCTGGCTGGCTGGTTACGGCAGGCTTCACCAGGGCTGTGGATCCTGGCTGGCTGGTTACAGCAGGCTTCACCAGGGCTGTGGATCCTGGCTGGCTGGTTACAGCAGGCTTCACCAGGGCTGTGGATCCTGGCTGGCTGGTTACGGCAGGCTTCACCAGGGCTGTGTGCTGGGCGGCTGTGGATCCTGGCTGGCTGGTTACGGCAGGCTTCACCAGGGCTGTGGATCCTGGCTGGCTGGTTACGGCAGGCTTCACCAGGGCTGTGGATCCTGGCTGGCTGATTACAGCAGGCTTCACCAGGGCTGTGGATCCTGGCTGGCTGGTTACAGCAGGCTTCACCAGGGCTGTGGATGTCCTGGCTGGCTGGTTACGGGAGGCAAGTCTCTGCAGGGCTGTGGAGGACTGGCTGGCTGTGAGGAGACAGGGGGTGGAGGACAAGTCTCTGCTGTAGAGGGCGGGTGGAGGACAAGTCTCTGCTGTAGTGGATGGGTGGAGGACAGTCTCTGCTGTAGTGGGGTGGAGGACAAGTCTCTGCTGTAGTGGAGACAGGCTTCACCAGGGGAGGAGGACAAGTCTCTGCTGTAGTGGAGACGGGAGGAGGACAAGTCTCTGCTGTAGTGGAGACGGGAGGAGGACAAGTCTCTGCTGTAGTGGAGACTAAGTGGTGATTGGAGGAGACGGGAGGACAAGTCTCTGCTGTAGTGGAGACGGGTGGAGGACAAGTCTCTGCTGTAGTGGAGACGGGTGGAGGACAAGTCTCTGCTGTAGTGGAGACGGGTGGAGGACAAGTCTCTGCTGTAGTGGAGACGGGAGGAGAAGTCTCTGCTGTAGTGGAGACGGGAGGAGGACAAGTCTCTGCTGTAGTGGAGACGGGTGGACAAGTCTCTGCTGTAGTGGAGACTAAGTGGTGATTGGAGGAGACGGGAGGACAAGTCTCTGCTGTAGTGGAGACTAAGTGGTGATTGGAGGAGACGGGTGGACAAGTCTCTGCTGTAGAGGAGACGGGTGGAGGACAAGTCTCTGCTGTAGTGGAGACAGGAGGAGGACAAGTCTCTGCTGTAGTGGAGACGGGTGGAGGACAAGTCTCTGCTGTAGTGGAGACTAAGTGGGTGGAGGAGACGGGTGGAGGACAAGTCTCTGCTGTAGAGGAGACGGTGGAGGACAAGTCTCTGCTGTAGTGGAGACGGGAGGAGGACAAGTCTCTGCTGTAGTGGAGACGGGTGGAGGACAAGTCTCTGCTGTAGTGGAGACGGGTGGAGGACAAGTCTCTGCTGTAGTGGAGACGGGTGGAGGACAAGTCTCTGCTGTAGTGGAGACGGGTGGAGGACAAGTCTCTGCTGTAGTGGAGACGGGTGGAGGACAAGTCTCTGCTGTAGTGGAGACGGGTGGAGGACAAGTCTCTGCTGTAGTGGAGACGGGAGGAGGACAAGTCTCTGCTGTAGTGGAGACGGGAGGAGGACAAGTCTCTGCTGTAGTGGAGACGGGTGGAGGACAAGTCTCTGCTGTAGTGGAGACGGGTGGAGGACAAGTCTCTGCTGTAGTGGAGACGGGAGGAGGACAAGTCTCTGCTGTAGTGGAGACGGGAGGAGGACAAGTCTCTGCTGTAGTGGAGACGGGGGAGGACAAGTCTCTGCTGTAGTGGAGACGGGTGGAGGACAAGTCTCTGCTGTAGTGGAGACGGGGGAGGACAAGTCTCTGCTGTAGTGGAGACGGGTGGAGGACAAGTCTCTGCTGTAGTGGAGACGGGTGGAGGACAAGTCTCTGCTGTAGTGGAGACGGGTGGAGGACAAGTCTCTGCTGTAGTGGAGACGGGTGGAGGACAAGTCTCTGCTGTAGTGGAGACGGGTGGAGGACAAGTCTCTGCTGTAGTGGAGACGGGTGGAGGACAAGTCTCTGCTGTAGTGGAGACGGGTGGAGGACAAGTCTCTGCTGTAGTGGAGACGGGTGGAGGACAAGTCTCTGCTGTAGTGGAGACGGGAGGAGGACAAGTCTCTGCTGTAGTGGAGACTGGAGGACAAGTCTCTGCTGAGTGGAGGAGACGGTGGAGGACAAGTCTCTGCTGTAGTGGAGACTAAGTGGTGATTGGAGGGAGGAGGACAAGTCTCTGCTGTAGTGGAGACTGGACAAGTCTCTTGTAGAGGAGACGGGTGGAGGACAAGTCTCTGCTGTAGTGGTGAGGAGGACGGGAGGAGGACAAGTCTCTGCTGTAGTGGAGACTAAGTGGTGATTGGAGGAGACGGAGGACAAGTCTCTGCTGTAGTGGAGACTAAGTGGTGATTGCTGAGGAGACGGGAGGAGGACAAGTCTCTGCTGTAGTGGAGACTGGACAAGTGGTGCTGTAGTGGAGACGGGTGGAGGACAAGTCTCTGCTGTGGTGATTGGAGGAGACGGGAGGAGGACAAGTCTCTGCTGTAGTGGAGACTAAGTGGTGATTGAGGAGACGGGTGGAGGACAAGTCTCTGCTGTAGTGGAGACAAGCTGGTGATTGGAGGAGAGGAGGACAAGTCTCTGCTGTAGGACAGGACAAGTCTCTGCTGTAGTGGAGACTAAGTGGTGATTGGAGGAGATGGGAGGACAAGTCTCTGCTGTAGTGGAGACTAAGTGGTGATTGGAGGAGACGGGAGGAGGACAAGTCTCTGCTGTAGTGGAGTGGTGATTGGAGGAGGAGGACAAGTCTCTGCTGTAGTGGAGACTAAGTGGTGATTGGAGGAGACGGGAGGAGGACAAGTCTCTGCTGTAGTGGAGACTAAGTGGTGATTGGAGGAGACGGGAGGAGGACAAGTCTCTGCTGTAGTGGAGACTAAGTGGTGATTGGA
>NW_026284279.1:370000-387922 GCF_023373465.1 Oncorhynchus keta
AGGAGAGCCCTGTTGGGGAGAGAGAGCCCTGTTGGGGAGGAGGCCCTGTTGGGGAGAGGAGAGCCCTTTGGGGAGAGGAGAGCCCTGTTGGGGAGCCCTGTTGAGAGAGAGCCCTGTTGGTGAGAGGAGATCCCTGTTGGGGGAGAGGAGAGCCCTGTTGGGGAGAGGAGAGCCCTGTTGGGGAGAGGAGAGCCCTGTTGGGGAGAGGAGAGCCCTGTTGGTGAGAGGAGAGGCCTGTTGGGGAGAGGAGAGCCCTTTTGGTGAGAGGAGAGCCCTGTTGGTGAGAGGAGAGCCCTGTTGGTGAGAGGAGATCCCTGTTGGTGAGAGGAGAGCCCTGTTGGGGAGAGGAGAGCCCTGTTGGTGAGAGGAGATCCCTGTTGGGAGAGGAGAGCCCTGTTGGGGAGAGGAGAGCCCTGTTGGTGAGAGGAGAGCCCTATTGGTGAGAGCCCTGTTGGTGAGAGGAGAGCCCTGTTGGTGAGAGGAGAGCCCTGTTGGGAGAGGAGAGCCCTGTTGGTGAGAGGAGAGCCCTGTTGGGGAGAGGAGAGCCCTGTTGGGGAGAGGAGAGCCCTGTTGGGGAGAGGAGAGCCCTGTTGGTGAGAGGAGAGCCCTGTTTGAGGGAGAGCCCTGTTGGGGGAGCGAGCCCTGTTGGTGAGAGGAGAGCCCTATTGGTGAGAGCCCTGTTGGTGAAAGGAGAGCCCTGTTGGTGAGAGGAGAGCCCTATTGGGGAGAGCCCTGTTGGTGAGAGGAGAGCCCTGTTGGTGAGAGGAGAGCCCTGTTGGTGAGAGGAGAGCCCTGTTGGTGAGAGGAGAGCCTTGTTGGGGAGAGGAGTTCCCTGTTGGGGAGAGGAGAGCCCTGTTGGTGAGAGGAGAGCCCTATTGGTGAGAGCCCTGTTGGTGAGAGGAGAGCCCTGTTGGTGAGAGGAGAGCCCTGTTGGTGAGAGGAGAGCCCTGTTGGGGAGAGGAGAGCCCTGTTGGGGAGAGGAGAGCCCTGTTGGTGAGAGCAGAGCCCTATTGGTGAGAGCCCTATTAGGGAAAGGAGAGCCCTGTTGGTGAGAGGAGAGGCCTATTGGTGAGAGGAGATCCCTGTTGGGGAGAGGAGAGCCCTGTTGGGGAGAGGAGAGCCCTATTGGTGAGAGGAGAGGAAGCTCCCCAACAGTACACCCCAGCCCCAGCTCTATACCCCAGACCTATACCCCAGCACTATACCCCAGCACTATACCCCAGCCCTATACCCCAGCCCTATACCCCAGCCCCAGCCCTATACCCCAGCCCCATACTCCAGCCCTATACCCCAGCCCCAGCCCTATACCCCAGCCCTATAACCCAACTCCAGCCCTATACCCCAACCCTATACCCCAGCCCCAGTCCTATACCCCAGCCCCAGCCCTATACCCAACCCTATACCCCAGCCCTATACCCCAGCCCCAGCCCTATACTCCAGCCCTATACCCAGCCCTATACTCAGCCCTATACCCCAGCCCTATACCCCAGCCCTATACCCCAGCCCCAGCCCCCAGCCCTATACCCCAGCCCTATACCCCAGCCCTATACCCCAGCCCTATACCCCAGCCCCAGCCCTATACCCCAGCCCTATACCCCAGCCTCAGCCCTATACCCCAGCCCTATACCCCAGCCCCAGCCCTATACCCCAGCCCTATACCCCAGTCCTATACCCTAGTCCTATAACCCAACTCCAGCCCTATACCCCAGCCCTATACCCCAGTCCCAGCCCTATACCCCAGCCCTATACCCCAGCCCCAGCCCTATACCCCAGCCCTATACCCCAGCCCTATACCCCAGCCTCAGCCCTATACCCTAGCCCTATACCCCAGCCCCAGCCCTATACCCCAGCCCTATACCCCAGCCCTATACCCCAGCCCTATACCCCAGCCCCAGCCCTATACCCCAGCCCTATACCCCAGTCCTATACCCCAGTCCTATAACCCAACTCCAGCCCTATACCCCAGCCCTATACCCCAGCCCCAACCCTATACCCCAGCCCTATACCCCAGTCCTATACCCCAGCCCTATACCCAGTCCTATAACCCAACTCCAGCCCTATACCCCAGCCCTATACCCCAGCCCCAGCCCTATACCCCAGCCCTATACCCCAGCCCCAGTCCGGCCTCTGTCCCAGTCCTATAACCCAACCCAGCCCTATACCCCAGTCCTATAACCCAACTCCAGCCCTAGCCCTATACCCCAGCCCCAGCCCTATACCCCAGCCCTATACCCCAGCCCTATACCCCAGCCCCACCTAGCCCTATACCCCAGCCCTATACCCCAGCCCCCCAGCCCTATACCTCTGCCCCAGTCCTATAACCCAACTCCAGCCCTATACCCCATACCCTATACCCCAGCCCTATACCCCAGCCCCAGCCCTATACCCCAGCCCTATACCCCAGCCCTATACCCCAGCCCGGCCTCTGTCCCAGTCCTATAACCCAACTCCAGCCCTATACCCCAGCCCTAGCCCTATACCCCAGCCCCAGCCCTATACCCCAGCCCTATACCCCAGCCCGGCCTCTGTCCCAGTCCTATAACCCAACTCCAGCCCTCTCCTCTCCAAGGATAATGTTCTCAGAGTTGCTCAGGGCTGCTCGGGGGCTCACAGCGCTCGGCTATGACTCTAGGAAGCCCTTTAAAAACACTATATGAGTTTCACATCCACAATTTATTAAGACTTCAACATTTATAAACCTGTCCTAAATGGTTATGGTGGAAGTATTACTGGGTTTCAATACAGGAAATGATTGCAGACGTTGCCAGATTCTGGTAGGGTAGACGAGGCAGTGTGTGACCCGATTGGAGGAGAGGGGGTCAGCGCCCTACAGACCCCAGTCAGCTAGTACTAAAACTCCTGCTGCAGGCAACCTGGAATAAAAGATATCGAAAGGCTGAGATCTCTTCTACAAACATCCTTCATGTCCTCTGAGGTCACTCTGCTCGTAATATGTAGGGGACATAAAGTGTTGCCTAGACGATGTTGTAACAGCTATTACCTCCTCTTGGTTGGGACCTGAGGCTGCGATAAGCTCCTTCCACTTCTTTTTATCCTTGGCAAAACAAGTTGTGCTTTGCTTCCGACAATGTTTTTGGCTGTGGTGTTCCTGCTAGATCCAGTTAGTGGGCCTGGAGAACTGAGGTTATGTCCTGAATCACACCCTATAGTGCACTACCAGTTAGTGGGCCTGGAGAACTGAGGTTACTGAATCACACTCTATAGTGCACTACCAGTTAGTGGGTCTGGGGGTGGGCCTGGAGAACTGAGGTTACGTCCCGAATCACACCCTATAGTGCACTACCAGTTAGTGGGTCTGGGGGTGGGCCTAGAGAACTGAGGTTACGTCCCGAATTACTGCAGTCTGCAGTCCTACAGGACCAATCATCTCCATGACCCAGCTCCTCCACTGGAGCTGGGGAGCATCTCACATCTCCATGACCCAGCTCCTCCACTGCAGCTGGGGAGCATCTCACATCTCCATGACCCAGCTCCTCCACTGGAGCTGGGGAGCATCTCACATCTCCATGACCCAGCTCCTCCACTGCAGCTGGGGAGCATCTCACATCTCCATGACCCAGCTCCTCCACTGCAGCTGGGGAGCATCTCACATCTCCATGACCCAGCTCCTCCACTGCAGCTGGGGAGCATCTCACATCTCCATGACCCAGCTCCTCCACTGCAGCTGGGGAGCATCTCACATCTCCATGACCCAGCTCCTCCACTGGAGCTGGGGAGCATCTCACATCTCCATGCATGACCCAGCTCCTCCACTGCAGCTGGGGAGCATCTCACATCTCCATGACCCAGCTCCTCCACTGCAGCTGGGGAGCATCTCACATCTCCATGACCCAGCTCCTCCACTGCAGCTGGGGAGCATCTCACATCTCCATGACCCAGCTCCTCCACTGCAGCTGGGGAGCATCTCACATCTCCATGACCCAGCTCCTCCACTGCAGCTGGGGAGCATCTCACATCTCCATGACCCAGCTCCTCCACTGCAGCTGGGGAGCATCTCACATCTCCATGACCCAGCTCCTCCACTGGAGCTGGGGAGCATCTCACATCTCCATGACCCAGCTCCTCCACTGCAGCTGGGGAGCATCTCACATCTCCATGACCCAGCTCCTCCACTGCAGCTGGGGAGCATCTCACATCTCCATGACCCAGCTCCTCCACTGGAGCTGGGGAGCATCTCACATCTCCATGACCCAGCTCCTCCACTGCAGCTGGGGAGCATCTCACATCTCCATGACCCAGCTCCTCCACTGCAGCTGGGGAGCATCTCACATCTCCATGACCCAGCTCCTCCACTGCAGCTGGGGAGCATCTCACATCTCCATGACCCAGCTCCTCCACTGCAGCTGGGGAGCATCTCACATCTCCATGACCCAGCTCCTCCACTGCAGCTGGGGAGCATCTCACATCTCCATGACCCAGCTCCTCCACTGCAGCTGGGGAGCATCTCACATCTCCATGACCCAGCTCCTCCACTGCAGCTGGGGAGCATCTCACATCTCCATGACCCAGCTCCTCCACTGCAGCTGGGGAGCATCTCACATCTCCATGACCCAGCTCCTCCACTGGAGCTGGGGAGCATCTCACATCTCCATGACCCAGCTCCTCCACTGCAGCTGGGGAGCATCTCACATCTCCATGACCCAGCTCCTCCACTGCAGCTGGGGAGCATCTCACATCTCCATGACCCAGCTCCTCCACTGGAGCTGGGGAGCATCTCACATCTCCATGACCCAGCTCCTCCACTGCAGCTGGGGAGCATCTCACATCTCCATGACCCAGCTCCTCCACTGCAGCTGGGGAGCATCTCACATCTCCATGACCCAGCTCCTCCACTGCAGCTGGGGAGCATCTCACATCTCCATGACCCAGCTCCTCCACTGCAGCTGGGGAGCATCTCACATCTCCATGACCCAGCTCCTCCACTGCAGCTGGGGAGCATCTCACATCTCCATGACCCAGCTCCTCCACTGCAGCTGGGGAGCATCTCACATCTCCATGACCCAGCTCCTCCACTGGAGCTGGGGAGCATCTCACATCTCCATGACCCAGCTCCTCCACTGCAGCTGGGGAGCATCTCACATCTCCATGACCCAGCTCCTCCACTGCAGCTGGGGAGCATCTCACATCTCCATGACCCAGCTCCTCCACTGCAGCTGGGGAGCATCTCACATCTCCATGACCCAGCTCCTCCACTGCAGCTGGGGAGCATCTCACATCTCCATGACCCAGCTCCTCCACTGCAGCTGGGGAGCATCTCACATCTCCATGACCCAGCTCCTCCACTGCAGCTGGGGAGCATCTCACATCTCCATGACCCAGCTCCTCCACTGCAGCTGGGGAGCATCTCACATCTCCATGACCCAGCTCCTCCACTGCAGCTGGGGAGCATCTCACATCTCCATGACCCAGCTCCTCCACTGCAGCTGGGGAGCATCTCACATCTCCATGACCCAGCTCCTCCACTGCAGCTGGGGAGCATCTCACATCTCCATGACCCAGCTCCTCCACTGCAGCTGGGGAGCATCTCACATCTCCATGACCCAGCTCCTCCACTGCAGCTGGGGAGCATCTCACATCTCCATGACCCAGCTCCTCCACTGCAGCTGGGGAGCATCTCACATCTCCATGACCCAGCTCCTCCACTGCAGCTGGGGAGCATCTCACATCTCCATGACCCAGCTCCTCCACTGCAGCTGGGGAGCATCTCACATCTCCATGACCCAGCTCCTCCACTGCAGCTGGGGAGCATCTCACATCTCCATGACCCAGCTCCTCCACTGGAGCTGGGGAGCATCTCACATCTCCATGACCCAGCTCCTCCACTGCAGCTGGGGAGCATCTCACATCTCCATGACCCAGCTCCTCCACTGCAGCTGGGGAGCATCTCACATCTCCATGACCCAGCTCCTCCACTGCAGCTGGGGAGCATCTCACATCTCCATGACCCAGCTCCTCCACTGGAGCTGGGGAGCATCTCACATCTCCATGACCCAGCTCCTCCACTGCAGCTGGGGAGCATCTCACATCTCCATGACCCAGCTCCTCCACTGCAGCTGGGGAGCATCTCACATCTCCATGACCCAGCTCCTCCACTGCAGCTGGGGAGCATCTCACATCTCCATGACCCAGCTCCTCCACTGCAGCTGGGGAGCATCTCACATCTCCATGACCCAGCTCCTCTCCACTGCAGCTGGGGAGCATCTCACATCTCCATGACCCAGCTCCTCCACTGCAGCTGGGGAGCATCTCACATCTCCATGACCCAGCTCCTCCACTGCAGCTGGGGAGCATCTCACATCTCCATGACCCAGCTCCTCCACTGCAGCTGGGGAGCATCTCACATCTCCATGACCCAGCTCCTCCACTGCAGCTGGGGAGCATCTCACATCTCCATGACCCAGCTCCTCCACTGCAGCTGGGGAGCATCTCACATCTCCATGACCCAGCTCCTCCACTGCAGCTGGGGAGCATCTCACATCTCCATGACCCAGCTCCTCCACTGGAGCTGGGGAGCATCTCACATCTCCATGACCCAGCTCCTCCACTGCAGCTGGGGAGCATCTCACATCTCCATGACCCAGCTCCTCCACTGCAGCTGGGGAGCATCTCACATCTCCATGACCCAGCTCCTCCACTGGAGCTGGGGAGCATCTCACATCTCCATGACCCAGCTCCTCCACTGCAGCTGGGGAGCATCTCACATCTCCATGACCCAGCTCCTCCACTGCAGCTGGGGAGCATCTCACATCTCCATGACCCAGCTCCTCCACTGCAGCTGGGGAGCATCTCACATCTCCATGACCCAGCTCCTCCACTGCAGCTGGGGAGCATCTCACATCTCCATGACCCAGCTCCTCCACTGCAGCTGGGGAGCATCTCACATCTCCATGACCCAGCTCCTCCACTGCAGCTGGGGAGCATCTCACATCTCCATGACCCAGCTCCTCCACTGCAGCTGGGGAGCATCTCACATCTCCATGACCCAGCTCCTCCACTGCAGCTGGGGAGCATCTCACATCTCCATGACCCAGCTCCTCCACTGGAGCTGGGGAGCATCTCACATCTCCATGACCCAGCTCCTCCACTGCAGCTGGGGAGCATCTCACATCTCCATGACCCAGCTCCTCCACTGCAGCTGGGGAGCATCTCACATCTCCATGACCCAGCTCCTCCACTGCAGCTGGGGAGCATCTCACATCTCCATGACCCAGCTCCTCCACTGGAGCTGGGGAGCATCTCACATCTCCATGACCCAGCTCCTCCACTGCAGCTGGGGAGCATCTCACATCTCCATGACCCAGCTCCTCCACTGCAGCTGGGGAGCATCTCACATCTCCATGACCCAGCTCCTCCACTGCAGCTGGGGAGCATCTCACATCTCCATGACCCAGCTCCTCCACTGCAGCTGGGGAGCATCTCACATCTCCATGACCCAGCTCCTCCACTGCAGCTGGGGAGCATCTCACATCTCCATGACCCAGCTCCTCCACTGCAGCTGGGGAGCATCTCACATCTCCATGACCCAGCTCCTCCACTGGAGCTGGGGAGCATCTCACATCTCCATGACCCAGCTCCTCCACTGCAGCTGGGGAGCATCTCACATCTCCATGACCCAGCTCCTCCACTGCAGCTGGGGAGCATCTCACATCTCCATGACCCAGCTCCTCCACTGCAGCTGGGGAGCATCTCACATCTCCATGACCCAGCTCCTCCACTGCAGCTGGGGAGCATCTCACATCTCCATGACCCAGCTCCTCCACTGCAGCTGGGGAGCATCTCACATCTCCATGACCCAGCTCCTCCACTGCAGCTGGGGAGCATCTCACATCTCCATGACCCAGCTCCTCCACTGGAGCTGGGGAGCATCTCACATCTCCATGACCCAGCTCCTCCACTGCAGCTGGGGAGCATCTCACATCTCCATGACCCAGCTCCTCCACTGCAGCTGGGGAGCATCTCACATCTCCATGACCCAGCTCCTCCACTGCAGCTGGGGAGCATCTCACATCTCCATGACCCAGCTCCTCCACTGCAGCTGGGGAGCATCTCACATCTCCATGACCCAGCTCCTCCACTGCAGCTGGGGAGCATCTCACATCTCCATGACCCAGCTCCTCCACTGGAGCTGGGGAGCATCTCACATCTCCATGACCCAGCTCCTCCACTGCAGCTGGGGAGCATCTCACATCTCCATGACCCAGCTCCTCCACTGCAGCTGGGGAGCATCTCACATCTCCATGACCCAGCTCCTCCACTGCAGCTGGGGAGCATCTCACATCTCCATGACCCAGCTCCTCCACTGGAGCTGGGGAGCATCTCACATGCAGTGTCATAGTCTGGACCTACTGCATTACACGTCTACAATATTAGGTGAGGTTAACAGGTGAGGTTAACAGGTGTAAACCCAGGTAGCAACCAAACCATCTGGATTACCCCGGGAAATTCAGCTGCTACCGAACCTAGAATAGGTGTACAGAAATATTGTCAGAGATGGCTAAGATTCACTACAGTTCTCTAGAGTAACATAGTCATCTCTAGTACATATCCACTAGATGGAAGAAGACATACTGCAGACAGGTGTGTGCTTTTTCCAAATCATGTCCAATCAATTCGATTTACCTTAGGTGGACTCCAATCAAGTTGTAGAAACATCTCAAGGATGATCAATGAAAACAGGATGCACCTGAGATCAATTTCGAGTCTCATAGCAAAAGGATTACATTTACATTTACATTACATTTAAGTCATTTAGCAGACGCTCTTATCCAGAGTGACTTACAAATTGGTGCATACACCTTATGACATCCAGTGGAACAGCCACTTGCATCTAAATCTTTTTTTTGGGGGTGAGAAGGATTACTTACCCTTACTTACCCTATCCTAGGTATTCCTTGAAGAGGTGGGGTTTCAGGTGTCTCCGGAAGGTGGTGATTGACTCCGCTGTCCTGGCGTCGTGAGGGAGTTTGTTCCACCATTGGGGGCCAGAGCAGCGAACAGTTTTGACTGGGCTGAGCGGGAACTGTACTTCCTCAGTGGTAGGGAGGCGAGCAGGCCAGAGGTGGATGAACGCAGTGCCCTTGTTTGGGTGTAGGGCCTGATCAGAGCCTGGAGGTACTGAGGTGCCGTTCCCCTCACAGCTCCGTAGGCAAGCACCATGGTCTTGTAGCGGATGCGAGCTTCAACTGGAAGCCAGTGGAGAGAGCGGAGGGGCGGGGTGACGTGAGAGAACTTGGGAAGGTTGAACACCAGACGGGCTGCGGCGTTCTGGATGAGTTGTAGGGGTTTAATGGCACAGGCAGGGAGCCCAGCCAACAGCGAGTTGCAGTAATCAAGACGGAGATGACAAGTGCCTGGATTAGGACCTGCGCCGCTTCCTGTGTGAGGCAGGGTCGTACTCTGCGGATGTTGTAGAGCATGAACCTACAGGAACGGGACACCGCCTTGATGTTAGTTGAGAACGTCAGGGTGTTGTCCAGGATCACGCCAAGGTTCTTAGCGCTCTGGGAGGAGGACACAATGGAGTTGTCAACCGTGATGGCGAGATCATGGAACGGGCAGTCCTTCCCCGGGAGGAAGAGGAGCTCCGTCTTGCTGAGGTTCAGCTTGAGGTGGTGATCCGTCATCCACACTGATATGTCTGCCAGACATGCAGAGATGCGATTCGCCACCTGGTCATCAGAAGGGGGAAAGGAGAAGATTAATTGTGTGTCGTCTGCATAGCAATGATAGGAGAGACCATGTGAGGTTATGACAGAGCCAAGTGACTTGGTGTATAGCGAGAATAAGAGAGGGCCTAGAACAGAGCCCTGGGGGACACCAGTGGTGAGAGCGCGTGGTGAGGAGACAGATTCTCGCCACGCCACCTGGTAGGAGCGACCTGTCAGGTAGGACGCAATCCAAGCGTGGGCCGCGCCGGAGATGCCCAACTCGGAGAGGGTGGAGAGGAGGATCTGGTGGTTCACAGTATCGAAGGCAGCCGATAGGTCTAGAAGGATGAGAGCAGAGGAGAGAGAGTTAGCTTTAGCAGTGCGGAGCGCCTCCGTGATACAGAGAAGAGCAGTCTCAGTTGAATGACTAGTCTTGAAACCTGACTGATTTGGATCAAGAAGGTCATTCTGAGAGAGATAGCGGTAGAGCTGGCCAAGGACGGCACGCTCAAGAGTTTTGGAGAGAAAAGAGAGAAGGGATACTGGTCTGTAGTTGTTGACATCGGAGGGATCGAGTGTAGGTTTTTTCAGAAGGGGTGCAACTCTCGCTCTCTTGAAGACGGGAGGGACGTAGCCAGCGGTCAGGGATGAGTTGATGAGCGAGGTGAGGTAAGGGAGAAGGTCTCCGGAAATGGTCTGGAGAAGAGAGGAGGGGATAGGGTCAAGCGGGCAGGTTGTTGGGCGGCCGGCCGTCACAAGACGCGAGATTTCATCTGGAGAGAGAGGGGAGAAAGAGGTCAGAGCATAGGGTAGGGCAGTGTGAGCAGAACCAGCGGTGTCGTTTGACTTAGCAAACGAGGATCTGAATACTTATGTAAAATAAGGTATTTCTGCTTTTCTAAACACCTGTTTTCACTTTGTCATTATGGGGTATTGTGATGTCATTATGGGGTATTGTGATGTCGTTATGGGGTATTGTGATGTCATTATGGGGTATTGTGATGTCATTATGGGGTATTGTGATGTCATTATAGTTTATTGTGTGTAGATTGATGAGGAAAATGTTTTATTCAATCAATTTTAGAACAAGGCTGTAACGTAACAAAATGTGGATAAAGTGAAGGGGTCTGAATACTTTGCGAATGCACTGTATAGGGTAAGGGTTATTCCTACTGTTAAGAAGATTAATTAAGACATATCGGGTTATTCCTACTGTTAAGTAGATTAAGACACAGGGTTATTCCTACTGTTAAGTACATTAAGACACAGGGTTATTCCTGCTGTTAAGTAGATTAATTAAGACATATCGGGTTATTCCTACTGTTAAGTACATTAAGACACAGGGTTATTCCTACTGTTAAGTAGATTAAGACACAGGGTTATTCCTACTGTTAAGTACATTAAGACACAGGGTTATTCCTACTGTTAAGTACATTAAGACACAGGGTTATTCCTACTGTTAAGTAGATTAAGACACAGGGTTATTTATATTGTTAAGTAGATTAATTAAGACATATTGGGTTATTCATACTGTTACGTAGATTAAGACACAGGGTTATTCCTACTTTTAAGTACATTAAGACACTGGGTTATTCCTACTTTTAAGTACATTAAGACACTGGGTTATTCCTACTGTTAAATACATTAAGACACAGGGTTATTCCTACTGTTAAGTAGACTAAGACACAGGGTTATTCCTACTGTTAAGAAGATTAAGACACAGGGTTATTCCTACTGTTAAGTAAATTAAGACATAGGGTTATTCCTACTGTTAAGTAGATTAAGACACAGTGTTATTCCTACTGTTAAGTAGATTAAGACACAGGGTTATTCCTACTGTTAAGTAGATTAAGACACAGGGTTATTCCTACTGTTAAGAAGATTAAGACACAGGGTTATTCCTACTGTTAAGTAGATTAAGACATAGGGTTATTCCTACTGTTAAGTAGATTAAGACACAAGGTTATTCCTACAGTTAAGTACATTAAGACACAGGGTTATTCCTACTGTTAAGTAGATTAAGACACAGGGTTATTCCTACTGTTAAGTAGATTAAGACACAGGGTTATTCCTACTGTTAAGAAGATTAAGACACAGGGTTATTCCTACTGTTAAGAAGATTAAGACACAGGGTTATTCCTACTGTTAAGAAGATTAAGACACAGGGTTATTCCTACTGTTAAGAAGATTAAGACACAGGGTTATTCCTACTGTTAAGTAGATTAAGACACAGGGTTATTCCTACTGTTAAGTAGATTAATTAAGACATATAGGGTTATTCCTACTGTTAAGAAGATTAATTAAGACATATAGGGTTATTCCTACTGTTAAGTAGATTAAGACACAGGGTTATTCCTACTGTTAAGTAGATTAATTAAGACATATAGGGTTATTCCTACTGTTAAGTAGATTAAGACATATAGGGTTATTCCTACTGTTAAGTAGATTAATTAAGACATATAGGGTTATTCCTACTGTTAAGTAGATTAAGACATATAGGGTTATTCCTATTGTTAAGTAGATTAAGTACAACACTAGAGAACATAACAAAGTAAGTGAGAACATCCATGTTGTTTCTGGTCCTCCCTGGGTTAACTGGGAGGGAGGGATGGACAGACTGGGAGGGAGGGAGGGACAGACTGGGAGGGAGGGATGGACAGACTGGGAGGGAGGGATGGACAGACTGGGAGGGAGGGATGGACAGACTGGGAGGGAGGGATGGACAGACTGGGAGGGAGGGATGGACAGACTGGGAGGGAGGGATGGACAGACTGGGAGGGAGGGATGGACAGACTGGGAGGGAGGGATGGACAGACTGGGAGGGAGGGATGGACAGACTGGGAGGGAGGGAGGGACAGACTGGGAGGGAGGGATGGACAGACTGGGAGGGAGGGATGGACAGACTGGGAGGGAGGGATGGACAGACTGGGAGGGAGGGATGGACAGACTGGGAGGGAGGGATGGACAGACTGGGAGGGAGGGATGGACAGACTGGGAGGGAGGGATGGACAGACTGGGAGGGAGGGATGGACAGACTGGGAGGGAGGGATGGACAGACTGGGAGGGAGGGATGGACAGACTGGGAGGGAGGAATGGACAGACTGGGAGGGAGGGATGGACAGACTGGGAGGGAGGGACAGACTGGGAGGGAGGGATGGACAGACTGGGAGGGAGGGAGGGACAGACTGGGAGGGAGGGATGGACAGACTGGGAGTGAGGGAGGGACAGACTGGGAGGGAGGGATGGACAGACTGGGAGGGAGGGAGGGACAGACTGGGAGGGAGGGATGGACAGACTGGGAGGGAGGGATGGACAGACTGGGAGGGAGGGATGGACAGACTGGGAGGGAGGGATGGACAGACTGGGAGTGAGGGATGGACAGACTGGGAGTGAGGGATGGACAGACTGGGAGGGAGGGAGGGACAGACTGGGAGGGAGGGAGGGAGGGACAGACTGGGAGGGAGGGATGGACAGACTGGGAGGGAAGGATGGACAGACTGGGAGGGAGGGATGAACAGACTGGGAGGGAGGGAGGGAGGGACAGACTGGGAGGGAGGGAGGGACAGACTGGGAGGGATGGACAGACTGGGAGGGAGGGATGGACAGACTGGGAGGGAGGGATGGACAGACTGGGAGGGAGGGAGGGAGGGAGGGACAGACTGGAAGTGAGGGATGGACAGACTGGGAGTGAGGGATGGATAGACTGGAAGTGAGGGAGGGACAGACTGGGAGGAATGGACAGACTGGGAGGGAGGGATTGAGGGATGGATGGATGGGGGAGGGAGGGAGGGGGATGGATGGATGGGGGGAGGGGGGGAGAGAAGGAGGGAGGGATGGATGGATGGGGGGGGAGGGAGGGAGGGATGGAGGGAGGGGGGAGGGAGGGAGGGAGGGATGGAGGGAGGGGAGGGAGGGAGGGGAGGGAGGGATGGATGGATGGAGGAATGCAGGGAGGAAGAGAGGGAGGGATGGAGGGAGGGAGGGAGGGAGGGAGGGAGGGAGGGAGGGAGGGAAGGAAGGGAAGGAAGGAAGGAAGGAAGGAAGGAAGGAAGGAAGGAAGGAAGGAAGGAAGGAAGGAAGGAGGGAGGGAGAGAGAGAAGAGAGAGAAGGAAGGAGAGAGGAGGAGAGAGGGAGAGGGACAGAGAGAGAGAGAGAGAGAGAGAGAGAGAGAGAGAGAGAGAGAGAGAGAGAGAGAGAGAGAGAGAGAGAGAGAGAGAGAGAGAGAGAGAGAGAGAGAGAGAGAGAGAGGGATGGAGGAAGAGAGGGAGGGATGGATGGATGGAGGAAGAGAGAGAGAGAGAGGGAGGGAGGGAGTGGTGGATGGATGGGCAGACAGGGAGTCATAAACCCAGAAGACCAGGAGCCCTCGTCCATGTTTACTCCAATCTGTTATGAGTGATGTCACCAGGTTGTTAAAAGATACAGTTCTCAGCGGTCCCTGTTTCTATCTGAGAAAACAAACAAGTTTCAAGTTTTATTAGTCGTACGGGATATGCTTACTTGTCGAGTAAGTCACCCCCCGCTCCTCTCTGACTCAGAGGGTTTTATTGGTCACATACACATTTAGTGCATTCGGGAAGGTATTCAGACCCCTTTACCTTTTCCCACATTTTATTACGTTATAGCCTTATTCTAAAATGGATTAAATAAAAACTATTCTCAGCGATCTACACACAATATCACATAATGACAAAGCGAAAACTGAAATTTTAGCAAATGTATTAAAAAATTAAAAAACAGAAATACCTTATTTACAAAAGTAGTCAGACCCTTTTGCTATGAGACTTGAAATTGAGTCCACCTGTGGTAAATTCACTTGAATGGACATGATTTGGAAAGGGCACACACCTGTCTATATAAGGTCCCACAGTTGACAGTGCATGTCAGAGCAAAAACCAAGCCATGAGGTCAAAGGCAGTGTCCGTAGAGCTCCGAGACAGGCACAAATCTGGGGAAGGGCATCAAAATAATTCTGCAGCATTGAAGGTCCCCAAGAACACAGTGGCCTCCATCAGTTTGGAACCATCAAGACTCTTCCTAGAGCTGGCCGGCTAAACTGAGCAATCAGGGGACAAGGACCTTGGTCAGGGAGGTGACCAAGAACCTGATGGTCACTCTGGCAGAGCTCTAGAGATCCTCTGTGGAGATGGGAGAACCTTCCAGAAGGACAACCATCTCTGCAGCACCCCACCAATCAGGCCTTAATGGTAGAGTGACCAGACGGAAGCCACTCCTCAGTAAAAGGTACATGACAGCCTGCTTGGAGTTTGCCAAAAGGCACCTAAAGGACTCTCAGACCATGAGAAACAAGATTCTCTGGTTTGATGAAACCAAGATTGAACTCTTTGGCCTGAATGCCAAGTGTCATGTCTGGAGGAAACCTGGCACCATCCCTACGGTGAAGAATGGTGATGGCAGCATCATGCTGTGGGGATGTTTTTCAGTGGCAGGGACTGGGAGACTAGTCAGGATCGAGGCAAAGATGAACGGAGAAAAGTAAAGGCATCTTGAAAAGGCAAGTACCAGTGGTCTAGTGTTTTTCCTAAGCGAGTACTACAGTCAATGTGTTGATAGAACTACGGTAGGGGGAATATACACGGCTGTGACTATAATCAAAGAGAATTCTCCTGGGAGGTAATACGGTCGGCATTTGATTGTGAGGTATTCTAGGTCAGGTGAAACAAAAAAGACTTGAGTTGATGTATGTTGTTATGATCACACCATGAGTAGTTAATCATGAAACATACACCCTCTGCCTTTCTTCTTCCTGGAGAGTTCTTTATTCCTGTCTCAGTGATGAACTGAGAACCCAGCTGGCTGTATGGATGGGGACAGTATATCCCATTACAGTTGCTTCAGCCACATTGCGCGTCATTTTTTTGCAATCAACTTTTTCACCCCGGCAGCTTTATCTGGTCATGGTTCCACCAGCCGACGCTAAGGAGCAACATTAATTAACATCTAATTGCTGTACCCATAATATACAGGAGAACGATCGCTTTACGGCGAAGATAGCCGTGCTGTAAGCCCAGCTTCAGATGCAATCGTTAGGCATTTCAGCGTAGGAACGGATGAAACAGCGTCTGTGCCACCAGTAAGTACAGACCGTAGCGTACGTGTAGTAACGTTAGTATAAATCCCCTGGCACAGTCCCCGCAGCCGGACAACTTTCTCACGGTTTCTGGAAGGAAATGCTGTAGGAACGCTCAACAGGTGTCGCTCATTCAGCCGACAGAAACTTTCAACCTGTTTTCCCCATTAAGCAACGAGTCGGAGTCAGAGGCTGAGCCTTCTCTGGTCTCTACTCCTCCCGTTACGGGGTCTGAGACGTCGAAGCCTCCCACCATTAGCTCTGACAAATTGAAAACCCTAGTCATTGGCGACTCCATTACCCATAGTATTAGGCTTAAAACGAACCATCCAGCGATCATACACTGTTTACCAGGGGGCAGGGCTACCGACGTTAAGGCTATTCTGGAGATGGTGCTGGCTAAGGCTAAAACTGGCGAGTGTAGAGAGTATAGGGATATTGTTATCCACGTCGGCACCAACGATGTTAAGAGGAAACAGTCAGAGGTCACCAAGCGCAACATAACTTCAACATGTAAATCAGCTAGAAAGATGTGTTGGCATCGAGTAATTGTCTCTGGCCCCCTCCCAGTTAGGGGGAGTGATGAGCTCTACAGCAGAGTCTCACAACTCAATCGCTGGTTGAAAACAGTTTTTTGCCCCTCCCAAAAAGATAGAATTTGTAGATAATTGGCCCTCTTTCTGGGACTCACCCACAAACAGGACCAAGCCTGACCTACTGAGGAGTGACGGACTCCATCCTAGCTGGAGGGGTGCTCTCATCTTATCTACGAACTTAGACAGGGCTCTAACTCCTCTAGCTCCACAATGAGACAGGGTGCAGGCCAGGCAGCAGGCTGTTAGCCAGCCAGCCAGTTTAGTGGAGTCTGCCACCAGCACAGTCAGTGTAGTCAGCTCAGCTATCCCCATTGAGACCGTGTCTGTGCCTCGATCTAGGTTGGGCAAAACTAAACATGGCGGTGTTCGCCGTAGCAATCTCACGAGGATAAAGATCACCTCCATTCCTGTCATTACTGAAAGAGATTGTGATATCTCACATCTCAAAATAGGGCTACTTTATGATAGTCCCTCACTTCCAAGGCAGTTATAGTCAATGAACTAATCACTGATCATAATCTTGATGTGCTTGGCCTGACTGAAACATGGCTTAAGCCTAATGAATTTACTGTGTTAAATGAGGCCTCTCCTCCTGGTTACACCAGTGACCATATCCCACTAAGGTGGAGGTGTTGCTAACATTTACGATAGCAAATTTCTGAGTTTTCCTCTTTTGAGCTTCTAGTCATGAAATCTATGCAACTCAATCTCTTTTTATAGCTACTGTTTACAGGCCTCCTGGGCCGTACACAGCGTTCCTCATTGAGTTCCCTGAATTACTATCGGATCTTGTAGTCATGGCAGGTAACATTTTTGGTGACTAATATTCACATGGAAAAGTCCACAGACCCACTCCAAAAGGCCTTCGGAGCCATCATCGACTCAGTGGGTTTTGTCCAACATGTCTCCGGACCTACTCACTGCCACAGTCATACTCTGGACCTAGTTTTGTCCCATGGAAATTAACGTTGTGGATCTTAATGTTTTTCCTCACAATCCTGGACTATCGGACCACCATTTTATTACGTTTGCAATTGCAACAATTAATCTGCTCAGACCCCAACCAAGGATCATGAAAAGCCGTGTTATAAATTCTCGGACAACTCAAAGATTCCTAGATGCCCTTCCAGACTCCCTCTGCCTACCCAAGGACGCCAGAGTACAAAAATCAGTTAACCACCTAACTGAGGAACTCAATTTAACCTTGCGTAATACCCTAGATGCAGTTGCACGCCTAAAAACAAATAAGTAGGAAACTAATTAATGAACTAGCATATACAGAAAATACCTGAGCACTGGTATACAGAATAAAACAGAGCTCTGAAGCAAGCTTCCAGAAAATTTGAACGGAAATGGCGCCACACCAAACTGGAAGTCTTCAGACTAGCTTGGAAAGACAGTACCGTGCAGTACCGAAGAGCCCTTACTGCTGCTCGATCATCCTATTTTTCTAACTTAATTGAGGAAAATAAGAACAATCCGAAATTCCTTTTTGATACTGTCGCAAAGCTAACTAAAAAGCAGCATTCCCCAAGAGAGGATGGCTTTCACTTCAGCAGTGATATAT
>NW_026284280.1:0-535 GCF_023373465.1 Oncorhynchus keta
CCTAACAGGACAGATCCCTAACAGAACAGAGCACTAACATGACAGAGCACTAACAGGACAGATCCCTAACAGGACAGATCCCTAACAGGACAGAGCACTAACATACCTTAAGGGAATGCCCAGTCAAAACTGTTCGCTGCTCTGGCCCCCAATGGTGGAACAAACTCCCTCACGACGCCAGGACAGCGGAGTCAATCACCACCTTCCGGAGACACCTGAAACCCCACCTCTTCAAGGAATACCTAGGATAGGGTAAGTAAGGGTAGGTAATCCTTCTCCCCCCAACAAGATTTAGATGCAAGTGGCTGTTCCACTGGTTGTCATAAGGTGTATGCACCAATTTGTAAGTCGCTCTGGATAAGAGCGTCTGCTAAATGACTTAAATGTAATGTAAATGATGGAAGATTTCGGCAGTACCTGTATGGTTAGTGAGAAAGTCCATATTGCAAATGTACGGTCCCTTACTAGACGTCCGAAATCGTTTGTAAAATTCGCGGACGGCGTCGGGCCGAGCGGCAGGGCCGGACCTACCAGG
>NW_026284281.1:0-32592 GCF_023373465.1 Oncorhynchus keta
CTGGGAGTTTCTGGGTACCGGTATCACTGCAGAGTAGCTCTCCTCACATGATTTCTGGGCCGTAGCCTCAATATTTCGTGCCCCACATGACTCTGTACCCTGGGAGGCCCCCAAAAATGTTACTCCCTGCAGGCCTCTCATTGAGAGCATTCGCATTTCACACTGTCAGGTCCACACACTGTTGTACAGCACACCGTGAGGTCTACTACCCGCCAGCACACTGTGAGGTCTACCTGTTGACCGTGGCTCAGTACATCAGGCACCTACACACTCGTGTAATTCAGCATTCACTGTCTGTGTCTACACTGGGCCAGCATTCACCGTGTTCACCTCAGCCAGGCTCCTCAGCACTCACCGTGCAAACACATTCGCATCACACCAGCCATTCACATTTCACAAACAGGCCTACTCACACCTGCCAGACTCAGCACCTCACTGCAGGCCCACACACCTGCCAGACCAGCACACTCGTGAGGTCTACTACACTGTACCAGCATTTCATCGTAAGCACCACACATTCCAGCCAGTCCAGTCGTGTCTGCTCACACCAGCACACTGTAAGGCCCACATGCACTAGCATTCACCGTAAGGTCTACTACACCTGCCATTCAGCATTCATCGTGTCTACTACACCCGCTCACAGGTGTCTATCATTGGCCTGCCAGTCACGTGAGGAACACACACCCGTTACTCAGCACCACCGTGGGGTAGTTGACGATACCTGCGCCATTCTTCATACTTGGTCGGGCAATGACACCTGCCAGATTCAGCTCTCTCACCGTGAGGTCTGGTTAACCTGTTAGAAGCCCAAAGACATCAGGTCTGATTCATACCCAGCCATTAGCATTTCACCGTAGCGTCTACCACACCCAGCCAGACAAGATTCATCGTAAGGTTCCACACACCTGCCGTATTCGCATTTCACCGTAGCGTTCAATACCTACACCAGCATTCACGTCGTCTGCCACTCCGCATTCAGCCGTGCGTTCGGCCACACCAGCCTTATTCGTTATTTCACATCAGGTTCACACCAGCCGTAGCTCAGCATTTCCACTACACCTGCCAGCAGCTCACGCGAGGCCTACCACACCCAGCCAGCACTCACTGTAAGGTTTACCACACCCACAGCATCGCGGTGTTCACACACGCTACCACCGTGAGTGTCTACTGCCGTCATTTCACCGCAGGCCCACACCTGTATCTACCACTGTGAGAGCCGACACCTGCCAGCCCGCACCACTGCAGCGTCTACTGGGACCAGCACTCACGTCTACGCCAGACTCAGCATTCACCAAACACATACACCCAGCCATTCGCACCAGTTCGCTCACACCAGCCAGACCCACACCGCAGGTTCACACCTGCCACTCAGTGAGCCACCGCAGGCCTACCACCCAGCCAGACCAGCAGCCACTGTCAGGCGACACACCCAGCCAGACTCAGCACCAGGCAGCCCACACCTGAAAGAAGACTACCGTAGGCCTGGCCACCCAGCCAGTTCAGCATTCTCACCGTGAAACTGGTCACACTAAAATGACTAGCATTTCACTGTGAGGTCTATTTCATTACCCGCAGCTCAGCATTTCACCGTGAGGTCTGTTTCTCACACTCAGCCATTCAGCATTTCACTGTATGTCTATTTCTCACACCTGTCATTCTTGGCATTTCCTCACCAGTGTCTATTACACTCAGCCACTAGCACCACCGTAAGGTTCACATGGCCCAAATACCAGCATTTCTCATGTGAGGTCTACGCCACAGATTCAGCATTGTCAGGAAACACACCTGCCAGTATTCAGCACCACTGTAAGGTCTACCACACCTGTTGTATTCAGCATTCACGTGCAGCACACTGCCACCCACCTTCACTGTAAGGTCTACACTCCGTACTCAGCATTTTCACTGTAATACACCCAGGCCCAGTACTCACTGCACACCTGCCAGAGCTCAAGATTCACCGTAGGCCTAGCCACCAGCGCATGTGACTAATAAAATGAGATTTGCTTCTTGTATAAGCAGAAAGCAGACAACATTCGCACAACACAGGTGGCTAGCCGCAGCGTGATTCTGACAGTATGCGGATGACTGACATTTCAGAAAGCGTAGCCATCCTTTCACAGTAAAGCTGTAAGACGGGAGCTGTACCCAGCACCTCCCAAACAGGTCTCCATGTCAGTGGTTATCGATTCTCCACTCCCAAACAACACATTTCTTCATTCTTCCTCACCTCATGTCACACTTTGGGCCGGAAGAGCTGGGTCACGGTCAGGATATTCAGAATCGATCAAGAGGCTCATCCTCCTCATCCCTCACCTCCTCCTCGTCCTCATCCTCACCCTCCTCTCCTCCTTCCTTGGATTCTTATGGTTGTTTTAAACAACAGGAACCCGCACCCTCACACAATAGTGTATCTGTCATCATCATCTCCCTTTTTATGATAAATAACATGAGGTTTGTCAATCACCTCTTATCCTTCATACTTCTATCATGAGACTCTGAAGGACGTGTTTCCTCACACCAAGAGATTCAACAGAGACCCAACAGATCCACAGAGACTCACAGAATTTGTTACCGGTGCCGTTAATACCGTCAGCTATCCGCCACCGCTGTCACAACACTGCTTGCCGCCAATAGATGCTTCAGAGTCGCCGGTGCTGCATGGGCAGCTACACTGTAGGTTGCCGCCAGTGGGCAGGAAAAAAATAGCCTGAAGGACCGACTGAAGACATCACTGTGGAAGTGCGGGATGAACCCTCGCCTCCTCCAGACTGCTGCTGCGACCTTCAGCCCCGGCCATCAAGGACTGTAGTTATGCCGCCGGGGGCTGCCAGAGAAGTGTCATGAACATGCCTGCTCGCTCAACGGACAGGCTCTTGTGTGCTTTCAGCCTGCAGATTGAAGCTTCTGTCTGTGCAGATCAGCTTCTGTCTGTGGCAGACTGTGCTCTGTCTGTGGCAGACTGTGTTGTCTGTGACTGTGTGCTTGTCTGTGGCAGATCTGTGTGTTTGAGCCTGAGGCATCGGCAGACTGTGTGCTCCATTCCAGACTGCACTGTCCCAGGCTCTGTGCGCCTGTCCCAGGCAGACAGTGTGCCTGTCCTAGGTCAGTGCCTGTCCCAGCAGACGTGTGCTCTGTCCCAGGCAGACTGTGTGCTCTGTCCCAGCAGACTGTGTGCCTGTCCCAGGCACTGTGTGCTCTGTCCTGTAAGAAACTGGGTGTGCCTGGGTTCTGGGCAGACTGTGTCCTGTGGCAGATTGTGTGCCTCTCGTCCCAAGACTGTGTATGTTCACATCGGGATGCAATGTACCTACTGGCAAACGTTCAGCCACACTTCTTGCTGCCTGGTTACTCTTCTATTATACTCATATTCATAACAGACGTATACCGTGGGTTAGCAGAAGTCAGGTTCCGCGTAAGCCAGGGTTCATTACCATAAACGACATCCAGTATAAAGAGTTGCAGGAGTGCCACGCACCCGCTGGGACCACGGTTCATCTGACTTCAGTAAATGTATTTTCACAATAACATCTCCAAGTACCTTTGAGAAGCCATATACCTGTGTGTAATTCTGATGCAGTATCGGAGTTTGTCGGGCAGGAGGCAGAGACAGGAGCTTGGCCGGTAGTCCAGTCAGTCATAATGATACATACACCTTCCTTGTTCTCTAACAGCACTCTACTTCCCTCCACTTTCATCCTTCATCTCGCTCTCCTTCCGTCCTCCTTCCTCCCATTCTTCTCGTCCTTCCTTTCCTCTCCATCCTCTCTCCTTCCTCATCCTCGCCTCTCCTCATCCTCCTCTCTCCCTTCATCGCCCTCCCTTCCACTCTCTCTCTCGTCTTGTTCTTCCTTCATCTTCCTTCCCGCTTTCCTCCACACTCCTCCTTCTCCTCTCCTTCATCCTTTCTCTCTCTCCTCTCGTCCCTCTCCTCACTCACTCCTCCTCGTCCTCCTCTTCCATCTCCTTCTGTCCCCTCCTTCTCTCTCTCCATCCTCCTTCCCGCCTCTTCCTCCATCTCCTCCTGTCCTTCTCCTTTTTGTTCTGCTTTCTGATCTTCTTCTTAACCTCTTTCTCTCTTCCATTCTTCCTTCGCCAGTCTCTTCCTTCTCTTCATTCTCTTCCTTCCTGTCCTTCCTTTCTTCTCCATCTACTCATTTCTTCCCTCCTTCCTTTTCTGTCCTTTCCTTCTTTCTCTTCTCCATCCTCTCGCTCTTTTCTTCAACTTCTTCTTCTTTTCTCACTTCATTCTTCTTTCTTCTTCTTCTTTTCTCCATCTTCCTTCCTTTCCAACCTTCTTCTTTCTCCATCTTCTTCCTCCTTCCTTTCTCTTACTCTTCTCTGTCTCTTCCTTCTTCTCCATCTCCTCCTCTTTCTCAACTCTTTCCTCTTCCTCCATCCTCTCTCCCTCTCACGCTGTCCTCCTCCTCCACTGCTCCTCTACCTCTTCTTTCTCCATCCTCTTTCTCGTCCTCCTCTCTCTCTCTCCCCTCCATCCCTCCTGTCCTCTCTTTCCGACTATCTCCTCCTCTCCTCCTCCATCCTTCCTTCGTCCTTCTTCAACCCTGTCTCCTTCCTTCTTCTGTCCTTCTTCTTTCTTCCTCATCTCTCCTTCCTTAATCCTCCTTCACTTCCTTCGTCCTCCTTCTCTCCTCCTCTTTCTGTCCTTCCCATCCTCCTCTTCTTCTCCTCTGTCCCCTTCTTCTTTCAATCCTCTTCTTCCTTCCATCCTTCCTTCCAACTTTAACTTCTTCTTCTTTCCTCCATTTCGTCCTCTCTTCTCCATCCTTCTCGTCTTCTTCCTTCTTCGATCTTCGTTCTTCTCTTCCGGTTCTTCCTTTCTGTCCTCTCTTCTCCTCTCCACTCTCCCACTCCCCAGCATCTCTTCTCCACCGTCTCTACTCTTCTCCACATTCTCACGCGCTGCGCGCTCGCCCACCCAGCGTCCAGGTTAGCATTGAAATGGTAGTCGCTCCAGTGATCGGGTGCAGTTCAGCGGCAGGACCGTCGCAAGGCAAAGCCCTCGGGCTGGTGCCTGACACATCGCCGCAGGTGTGCGTGTAAAGTAAGCAGACGTTGCGTTTGCTGCGCCACGCCCACGCAAGCCTTCGAATTGGGATAAAATAGAAAAGTACAACTGAGATCTATCACATATACTTTATTTTTTACTGAATTTAATAAACATAGTTTTTGAATTGCTTGTAGCGTATTGGGATATGCTGGCTCACCTGCCACAGACCAAGTTTAACACCATATTTACTGATGGCTCGAGTCTTGAGCCGAGGGGGAAGCAGGGTGAGGCCAGCCTCACCTGACTCACCGTTCCTCCCTCCTCTCTCTCCTCATTCTGACCACGGGGTCCCTCCCCTCTCAAGCCTTCCTCCCCTCCTCTCTTCACCTGACACCCTCCTCTCTCCCTTCTTCCTCCCTTCCTCGCCCCTCTGCGCACCCTCCTCACTGCTCCCTCTCTCTTCTCTCCCCCTCCCCCCCTCCTCTCCCTCTCTGCTCCTCCCTCCCCTCTGCTTTCTCACTTCTCTCTCCCCTCTCGCTCTCCTCTCTCTCTGCCCTTCTCTCTCTCACTCTCTCCCCCCTCTCCCCTCTCTCTGGCCTCCTCTCTCGCTCCCTGCCCTCTCTCTGCCCTTCCTGTCCTCACTTCCTTCCCTGCCTCTTCTCCTCTCCTCTCTCCTCCAATCTCCTCTCTCTCTTCTCTCCTCTCTGTCTCCTCCTCTCTCCCTCCCTCCTCTACCTCCTTCTCTCTGCTCTCTCCCTCCCGTCCTTCTGTCTCCTCGCCGTCTGCCCTTCTCTCTCCTTCCCTCTCTCTCCTCACCTTCTTCCTCTCTCCCTCTCTCTTCTCTCCTCTGCCTCCTCCTGCTGTTCCCTGCCTTCCTCCCTCTCTTCACTCTTCTCTCCTCTCTCCCTCTTCCTCCTCTCCTTCTCCTTCTTCCCTCTCTCTCCTCGCCCTTCTCTCCCTCTTCTGCCCTCCTTAACCCTCTCTCTTCTCTCCTCTCTTCCTTCTCCCTCCTCTCCTCCCCCTTCTCCTCCTCTGCTTCTCTCCCTTCTCCTCTTCTCTCTTCCTCTCTCTCTTCCTCCCTCACTCCTCTGTCTTCTCTCCTTCCTCCCCTCTCCTGCTCACTCCGCTCTCCCCCTCCTCTCCTTCTCTCCTCCTTCCCCCTCCTCCCTCTGCTCAATCTCTTCCTTCCCCCCCCCCCCTCCCCTCCCCGCTCCGCCTCCTTCTCCCTCCTCTCTCTCTCTCCTCTCTCTCCTCTCTCCTCTCCTCTCTCTCTCCTCCTTCTCTCTCTCTCTCCTCTCTCTCTCCCTTCCTTCTCTCTCCTCTCCTTCTCTCTCCTCCTTCCCTCTCTCTCCTCCCTTCCCTCTCCTCTCCTCCCCTGCCTCCCTCTGGCCCTCTCTCCTCTCTCTCTCTCTCTCTCCTCTCCCTCTCTCTCTCCTCCCTCTCCTCTTCTCTCCCACTCCCCCTCTCTCCCCTCGCTCCGCACCTCTTCCCCCCCACCTCTCCCTGGGTCCCCTCCCCTCTCCTCCTCCCCTCTCCTGCCTCTCTGCGCCCTCCTCCCCCCCCCCCCTTCCTCTCCTTCGCCTCCTTCCTTCTGCCTCGCTCTTCTCCTCCCTCCTTCCGCCCTCCTCCCTTTCTCTCCCCTCCTCTCTCCTCTTCCTTCTCTTCTCTCTCCTTCTCTCCCTCTCTCTTCTCTCCTCTCTCTCCTTCTTCCTCCCTTCTCCTTCTTCCTCCTTCCCTCTCTCCTCCTCTCTCTCTCCTTCTCCCTTCCTCCTTCTCCTTCTCTCCTCTCTCTCTCTCCTTCTCCTCTCTCCTCTCTCCTTCTCCTCCTCCTCTTCTCTCTCTCCCCTCTCCTCTCTCTCTTCTCCCTCTCCTCTCCTCTCTCTCCCTCTTCTCCTCTCTCCTCCCTTCTCCTCTCTCTCTCCTCTCTCCTCCTCCTCTCCTTCTCCTCTCTTCTCTCTCCTCCTCTCCTCTCTCCTCTCCTCTCTCCTTCCTTCCTTCTCTCCTTCTCCTTTCTCCTTCTTCCTCTCCTTCTCTCCCTCCTTCCTTCTCCTCTCCTCTCTCTCTCCTTCTCCTTCTCCCTCTCTCTCTCCTCTCTCCTCTCCTCTCTCCTCCTCTCCTCCTTCCTCTCCCTCCTCTCCCTCTCCTCTCCTTCTCCTCCTCTCCTCTCTCCTTCCTCCTCTCTCCTCTCTCCTCCTTCCCCTCTCTCCTCCTCCTCTCTCCCTTCTCTCCTTCCCCTCTCGCTCTCCTCTCTCCTCCTCTCTCCTCCTCTCCTCCTCCCTTCCTCTTCTCCTCTTCCTCCTCTCTCTCCTTCTTTCTCTCCTCTCTCTCTCCTCTTCCTCTCCCTTCCTCTCTCCTCCTCTCTCCTCTCTTCCTCCTCCTCTCTCCCTCCCCTCTCCTCCCTCTCCTCGCCTTCCTTCTCCTCCTCTCCTCTCCTCTTCCTCTCCTCTTCTCTCCCTCTCTTCTCTCCTCCTCTCTCCTCCCTCTCCTCCCTCCTCCTCCTCTCCTCTCTCCCTCCTCTTCCTCCTCTCTCCTCTCTCTCTCTCCTACTCCTCTCCTCTCTCCTCTCCTTCCTCCCTCTCTTCCTCTCTCCTTCCTCCCTCCTTCCCTCTCCTTCTCTCCTCCCTCCCTTCTCCTCTCTTCTCTCTCCCTCCTCTTCCTCCTTCTCCTTCTCTCCCTTGAAAAGGGGGGACACACCCAGCTACCGCACACTCTCATTTATTTGGCGAGAGAAATACACTACCGACCGTGCAGCGTGACAGCCTGCCAGGAACACCATTACAGCACGCTATTGCCACGTGCCGTAAACGTCTTCCACCTGTGATTTCACTGCCGCTTCACTGTCACGAGCAAGCATTAGTCGGTGCTCCACCATCCCAGGTCAGTACACGTTATCATCGACACAAATCATTTTCGTATGGTCTGATTTAAAATTGTAAGGCTGTCATGCTGAAACAAACAAAGTGGGCCTTCCTCACAAAGGAATGTGCACCGCGTGGAATCCAAGCGGGGAAGGCCGTCTCTAAAGCCCCTTTGATGCCAGGAAAGATTTCATGCCTCGGCATTTCGGGCAAAGCATGGTACCTTCCTGAGAGTTATTCACAGAATGAAAGATGGGTACAGAGGTGACACTGCAAATAAATGTATAAAATAGTGGCCAGAGGGGAGGCGTGGTGAGCCACTGCCAGAACACAATTCTGCCTTATTGCATCATTGAATGCTAGTTTGAGTTCAATTCAAACTATTAAGTATAACATGAAAGTAGGAAGCCTGAAATAGGCCCCAGGGGTATAGTATATTATAGAAGCCTCAGGGCAGATATTGAAAGTAGTAGGCTCTCAGGTATATTGAAAATAGGCCCCAGTATAGAATTCAGGGGGCGTAGTGAGTTTCGCAGGGCTCCCTCAGGGCAAAGAGAGCTGAAGTGCCAACAGGCAGCAGCTCGAGCAGTAGTCTCAGGTGCATTGAAGGCCAGGGGCTCTCAGTGATTAGCCTCAGTATAGCATGAGGGTAATAGGGCCCAGGGCGGTGAGTAAGAGCAGTGAAGCTCCCAGTGCAGGCTGAGCAGTAGGCCCCAGGGGTGCAGTACAGAAATCTCAGGTATAGCTGAGTGCAGTAGCCCCCCAGGGGTGTAGTATATTGAGTGCAGTAGTCCCAGGGGTGTAGTATTGAAATAGGCCCCAGGGGCATTGAGTAGCCTTCAGGGTGGGTGGGTTATTGTGAAACTGAGCAATAATCTGAACAGTGGAAGCCACACCCAAAATACATAATTCCGATATAATACGGCCGGAATGCCAGCCTGTCAATCGTAACCAGGACTAAACTGCACTGTCGAGTGGTTACGTGTGCGTGTATAAAATGGGTTACAGTCCGTCGTTATACGGCGGTGCTGAAGCAGTTAGAATACATGATTGGCGTAACGTTTTCCTCATTCACTAAGTATCGAGATGAGAACAAGAGAAGTACGGAATGGGTAGAGACACGCGTTTGGGTGCCGGGAAATTTCTGCCCTACGAGGACTCCAGAACAGAACATTCTGATTAATATCCGTTGCTCGCGTTATCTCACGCCGGCGCCTGAAGTGCAACATCGCCTTCAGCCTCAGCTGGTTCTGTCAGCACCCAGCAGTTTCCAACACAGTACACACATATCATCGACAATAATACAGCCACAGACATAATTTCCTGACCCTGACACCAGGGAGGAACTACAGTTCGTGCCAGCAATATTTTACTAGCTAGTCAACACAACATGACTAGCACATTCATATATATTAGTTACCAACATCATCATGAGATCTTTAAAAGAAAATGCGTGTTTTTAAATGAACTGAATCACCGTCCTTCTCCTGTTGTCTTCTTCTGAGTTTTTTACAGTTTCTGAGTTTTTGTTCTCTGTTGTTCCTGAGTTTGTTGCTCTGTGCTTCGATGCTGTCATTGTTCCTCTCGGCTTGGCATGATGCCGATGGAAGAGCAGAGAGATCGCCAGAGAATGAACATGGCTCTGGTCTGTGCGGTCTTCTTATCGTTCTCTTCTCTCTCTCCATGAGCTTAGAACAGTAGACGCCCGGGTCTTGTTCTTTCTGTAGTTCAGCAGACTGCCTGTCTTGTCTCTCTCCAGAACAGTGACGCCCGACCTCCTTCCTCTCTCCTAGAACAGTAAGATGTCCGTCTGAGTCTCCTCTTCCATGCTTAGAACAGTAGACGCCTGCTTGCCTTCCTCTCTCCACAGATCCGGGTCTTGTCTCTCCTCTCCACAGCTTGTGAGCAGTAGACACTGGTCTTGCTTCCTCCTCCATGCTTTCTGGGAGCAGTAGACGCCTGGTCTCAGCCTCCTCCCCTCCACTGGGAGCAGACGCCTCGTCTGCCTCCTCCAGGCGTGAGCAGTAGATCTCCGGTCTTGGTCTCTCCTCCTAGAGCTGCCTTGTCTTATCTTCTCCTCCGATGCTTGAGCCATATTATCTCTCTCTCGCTTGTCAGTAGACGCCTGTCTTGTCTTCTCCATGTTTAGAGCAGGAGAAAGGATAGTATTATCTCTTCCCCCCATGCTTGTGTAGACGCCTGTCTACCTTCTCTCTAGATCTCGGACGCCCGGGCCTTGCCTCCTCCCTCCCAGCCAGTAGACGCCCGGCCCATCGGCTGCAGACGCCTGGAAATCTTGCCTTCTCTCTCCAGCAGGAGAGCGATGGTATTACTCTTCCTCCGCTGAACAGTAGACGGCCTGTCTCCTCTCCTCCCAGGAGTAGACGCCTGTCTTGTCCCTCTCCTCCTAGAGCAGTAGACGCCTGGTCTACCTCTCCCAGGAGCAGAACGCCTGTCTTATCCTCTCTCCTCCCAGCAGACGTCCGGTCTATCCTCCCTCCATGTCTTAGGAGCAGTGAGCAGCGACGGCCATCTCCCTCCATCTGTATAGAGAAGGACATTCTTCTCTCCATGCTTAGAGCAGTGATCTGGCCGGCTCCTATCTCTCTCTGTTTCCTAGAAGCAGTAGACGAATGGCTCCAGTCCTCTCTCCAGCTTCATGCTTGGGTGGTTATAGACGCCCGGTCCCATCTCCTCCTCCTGTAGACGCCCGGGTCTTGCTCCTCTCTCTCTCCTCCTGCAGTAGACGCCTGGTCTTGCCCCTCCATGCTTGTGGCTAGAGAGTGATGCACATCTCCTCAATGCTCTGAGACTGGTCTTGCCTCCTCTCTCTCCCAGAAGCAGCAGACGTCACCTGCCTCTCCTCTGTGAGCAGTATCCGGTCTCTACCTCTCCTTCCTAGAGCTGGGACTGCCTGGAAATCTCATCTTCTAGAGCAGGAGAAGGACAGGCATCTCCTCCATGCTAGGTTAGGAGAAGGACAGGCCTCTCTCCCCTGGGGGAGCAGAGCTGGTCTACATCTCCTCCTGGCTTGTGGCTGCGAGCAGCGATGGCATTATCTCCTCCACGCCTAGAAAGGCAGATCATCGGCCTCATCCTCCTCCTGTGGCTAGCACATCGGTCTCATCCCTCTGTCCCCCGCTTGTGAGCAGCATCTCCGGTCTCATCTCTCTCCTGTGAGCAGTAGATCTAATGATCTTGTCGCCCTAGAGCAGGAGACGCACGGTCTAGTCTCCCAGTATGATCTGAATGGCTCCAGGTCTCTCCTTCCAGGAAAGGTAGACTTAACGGTCTTCTTTAGGTTCTCTCCTCCTGTAGCATATGACGGCCCCAGTCGCTCTCCGCTCCTGTGAGCAGTAGATCTTGTCACCTTATCTCTCCTGTGAAGCAGTGACGGAGCCTCCCAGCAGATGATGGTCTTGATCCTCCCAGATCAGTAGACGATCTTTGTCTACTCTCCTCCTTCCTCTCCCAGAGCTAGCAGACCTGCCCATCCTCCTCCTCCTCTCTCTCTCCTCCAGTGACTCTTCTTCCTCTGTGTAGCAGCAGACCTTATCCAGTCTCTCTCTATCTCTCTCTCTTCCTGTGAAGGCAGATGGCTGGCTCCTCTTCTCCTCCCAGGAGCAGTAGATGGCCGGTCACTCTCCTCCTGTAGCAGTGCAGGTCTTATCTCCTTCTCCCAGGAGCTCTTGAACTGTGTTTTCTAAAATCTCTGTAAACACACAAACACATTTCAGTTTCTCGATAGCCTGTCATTATAATTCAGGGTATACAGAGCATGAGCATACTTCTTTTCCTCACAATATTTTTGTGGACTCTGCTACAGTCTTACCTCTTAAAACAAAGTGAATGCTTTTTTCCTCTCATCAATCTATTGTCATCACCTTCATAGACAATTAAAAACAGTTTTGAATTTAAAATAAAAGTTAGATCACATTTATTACTTTCAAAACAGAAACCTTACCAGTACTTCAGCTGAGTTGTCTCTTGGCAAGTGATTACAGCTCAAGCTTTCTGGTATGAAGCTATACGCTGGGCGGGCCTCGTCAGCCAGCGGGGAGCACGCTGCACGTTACCCCGCCTCCAGAGAGCGCTGATCAGGTTATCCGGCTACTGTCACTCAGACATTCACATTTGTCACTCCATGCTAGCCTGCTGCAGAATGCTGTCCTGGCTGGAGCTGAACCTTTCCTTCGGTCTGTGTCCAGAGCTGGAGCAGGCTCTTTCATCAGCGATGCCTTTTCTTAGCCTGCTCGTCTTTCTTCACACTCTGCTGCCGAAAACATCTCCTCGACAACACGATACAAACACTGGGCAGCCACCGTAGATGGTGCCATTTCTTCAGACGTGACACTTGGCACTGTGTCAAATAGGTACATCTTTGCTTCTCATCAGACCAAAGCCGTACTATGGTTATTATGGGCCTTTTACTTCAGCATGGCTTCATGCCTGGGTCACCTACCACGTGCCATTCGACGCGGAGGCTGCAGCGGTTGTCCTTCGGGAAGCGTTCACTCCACAGTAGCCCTGAAGCCTCTGTCGCAGCGACCATCGGCGGGTCACTCGATTACTATCGGCGCCAGCTCTAGGAAGAGTTGGCGGTTCCAGCCTCACGCTAACGATGAAACACAACGCCGCAGAAATAATTTAAGTTGTTCTTTCATCAGGCTGTTTGCTCTGACATGCACCGTCAAACGTGGGACCCAGCAGGACAAATTGAACATAAATGATCAATTGAATTCCTGACTCCAATCAACATATCAAGGGATGATCAATAGAAACAGGATGGCCTGAGCCACCTGTCTGTAACACTAATGTAAATAAGATAGCTTGCCTCTTTAAATAAGCCTGTTTTTGTGCTTTGTCATGATTTGGCATTGTGTGTAGATTTAATTAATCTATTTTAGAACAAGGCCGTAATGTTACAAAAATGTGAAAAGTCAAGGGGTGTGAATACTTTTAAGGCACTGAACAAGGGGGTTTTCTAGAGCAGTGACAAGTGTATCGTGGTACATTTAAATTTTTGCTGGCTATTTCAAATAAGTTACATATTCAATGTCTATTCTGTCTTCATCATACACGTTTTCTCCAAAGAAGCCGCAACTTCGTTGTTTTACCTTATTATTTTTATTTTTTGACCTTTACACCAGATAGGCCAGTTGAGAACACATTTAACAGACTCTGGCCAAGATAAAGTAGCAGACATCAACAACAACAACAGAGCTACACCTGGAATAAACAACGCACACAACAGAAGTACCTATATACAGTGTGTGCAATGGTGAGGAGGCAATATAGTTTAATTAGTAAAGAAGCAATAGCACTTCTGCACTCACTGAGTGATAGATGCATGATGTGCGCAGAAGACAAAAAGTGCAAAGGCCAAAAACAATATGGGGATGGCGGGGTTGGGCGGCAGATGGCTGCAGTTTAGCAGTCAGATAGCCGATGCCAGTGAGGGAAACAGGTCTCCGCTCGCTTTATTTTTACCCCGCCCGCAGCAGATAACCGGAGGCTGCGCCAGGGCGCCGGCTTGCACCCACCGCGAGACATCGCCGGCCGCCAGCTGGCGGGCATTGTCGCATCGCGAGCTGAGATAAGCAAAAGCTGCTATCAGCCACAGGTTTATAGACGACTCCGGAGCCAGGTCCGGCTTATCTACGTGGCTTAGGTCAGCCTCCATTCTAGCATGGGGCTTGGCGACGTGGAGACCGCATCCACGAGCGTATGCGTCAGTTGGTCTGCGATCTTACGGTGGCAGCTTCATAAATGCGATGAAGGAGGCTGGTCAGAGATCTAGTCGACCCCAGATTCGATTCGACCGGGAGACGCGCCTAACGATCCCGTAGGCTGAGAGCTCAGCTCCTGTAAGGCTTGGTTTACTAGAATCGCCTGTAGTGACAGGGGAAACACCCTGCATCCGCTGTTATGTCTTCTGCATCTCATGCAACTCCTGCATGATCTGAGGCGAGCCATGCCCTCTCGAAACACAACCCAGTTAACACTGCCACGTCGGAGGAGATCGCACACTCGGAGGCATGTTACCGCGCCGCCGCTGACGCTAGTGCAGATGAGCACAGACATGCCGGTCAAACCCTCCCTGCACAGAGCCTGGGTCGAGATCACCAGACACGCGATGCAGTGGTCACCGCGCCACTGGAAGCCACAGCGTTATTATGTTTGCAGATAGCCAGGGCTATACACAACACCAGACGCCATTTGCCGTGAGTTTAGTCCCCAGATCAGAGGCAGCAGATATGGGTGAGTTGACCATTTACCGTCTCAGTTAAGCACCAAAATGTAACATGTCAGGAAAATGTAGAGAAGTGCACATAGCTCTTAGCTTTTTAGCCCAGTAGGGCAAAATAGTCCAAATATAACAGGGTGGAGTACAGATACCAAAAACAACTTGCTTAAAATTTAAAGTAATTGTTCAAATACTTTAAAAGTACTATTTCTAAATACTTTTCTTTGTTGCTCATGTAGGATTATTTTTTATTGAATCGTTTACCTCATTTTACCAAATCATTAATAAACAGCTTGGGAGTATTTCGCATTGCCGTTTGGGGCGGTTGCTTCGTAAAGTTAATTCAGACATTCGCCGATGCGGTAGAAAGGCTTTATAAAATACATCATTTCTTTCCATTGATATTTACAGAACACGTGGAAAGCACTCTGCTCAACACGCACAGGTGACAGTTGGGTTTTTTTGCCGATTAGATTGCGTGATACATTTCATCACCCATGCCCTCTATCTAATCTCTGTAAGCCAGGTGTAACTAGAACTACAGTTAGAAAGGTTACGAGTTGAGAATGAAGGTGATCACCTGAGGCGTGCTCAGATGACTTGGGACGAACGTGCTTATTATAATTATTTTAATAAGACACACAATAGACAAAATATATTTATTTGTTACTAGTACAGAGATTGCTACTTGGAGACACTGCAATACCACAAGCATACCCAAAACGAGAGTGGTTCATGTATTGTCATGCATGTACTATGCAGTGTCTCCAAAGTAACAATCATGTACTAGTAACAAATAAATATATTTTTTGTCTGGTGTGTGTCTTGGTAAAATAATTATAATAAAAACACGTTCATTCCCAAGTCCGTCTACAGACACGCCTCCAGGTGTTTCACCATATCACGGTCCCTCCAGCTCATAACCCAGCTTCCTGTAGTAGTTCCTAGTTCCCACACCTGAAACACAGAAGTTAGATAGAGACATGGGTTGATGGGGAAATGTTATCACGCAATCTAGTCTCGACAAAGAACCAACTGTCTGTGTGCGTGTTAATTAATATCTTACAGAGTGCTTTTCCACACCAATGGGTGTAAAAATCAATGAAGAAATCAAATGTATTTTATAAAGCCCCTTTCTACATCAGCAGATGTCACAAAGTGCTTTACAGAAACCCAGCCTAAAACCCCAAACAGCAATGCAGATGTAGAAGTACTCCCAAAGAGCTTCACTTGCTGAAATTATGTTTATTAATGATTTGGCAAAATAAATTAAACAGTTCAATATGGGTGTAAGATATGATGAAATGATAAGCATCCTACCATATGCTGACAGTGGTGTAAAGTATTTAAGTAGTACTTTAAAGTATTTAAGTAGTACTTTAAAGTATTTTTTACTTAAGTTGTTTTTTTGGGTATCTGTACTCTACTATTTATATTTTGACTATTTTTACTTCACTACATTCCTAAAGAAAATAAAATATATTTTTACTCTCTGCATTTTCCCTGACAGCCAAAAGTATGTTACATTTTGAATGCTTAGCAGGACAGTAAAATGGTCCAACTCACACCCTTATCATTCCTACTGCCTCTGATCTGGGGACGCACTAAACTTCCTTTGTAAAATGACGTCTGAGTGTTAGTGTATAGCCCCTGGCTATACATAAATATAATAACACTTGTGGCTTCCCCGGGTGGCGCAGTGGTCTAAGCTGGGCACTGCATCGCAGTGTCACTCAAGCACTCTGAGTCTCGAGCCCAGGCTCTGTCACAGCGGCCGCGACGCACAATTGGCCTAGCGTGCCCGAGTTAGGAGGGTTTGACCCGCAGGGATATCCTTGTCTCATCTCGCACTAGCGACTCCTGTGGCGGGCCGGGCGCAGTGCCATGCTGACAAGGTTGCCAGGTGTACGGTGTTTCCTCCGACACATTGGTGCGGCTGGCTTCCGGGTTGGATGTGCGCTGTGTTAAGAAGCAGTGTGGCTTGGTTTGGGTTGTGTTTCGAGGACGCATGACCTTCAACCTTCGCCTCCCCGAGTCCGTGCAGGAGTTGCAGCAATGAGACAAGACAGGAACTACTAACGGGATACCGTGAAAAAGGGGGTGTTTCAACCGTTTGCTGCCCACACCCCGACTAGCATCACTACTCTGGACGGTTCTGAAGTAGAATATGTGGACAACTACAAATACCTAGATGTCTGGCTAGAATGTAAACTCTCCTTTAGAGTCATTAAACATCTCAATCCAAATCAAATCTAGAATCGAAACCGTATTTCACAGCAAGCCTCCAGCCTCACGCTGCAAACAGACCTCGTAAAAGATCCTCGACTTAGCTTCCAACACTCTACTCAGCAAACTGGATGCAGTCTATCACAGCGCCATCTGTTTTGTCACCAAAGCCCCATATACTATCCACCACTGCGACCTGTATGCTCTAGTCGGCTGGCCTTTCTACATATTCGTCGCCAGACCCACTGGCTCCAAGGTCATCTATGGCTATGCTAGGTAACGCTTTGCCTTATCTCAGCTCACTGGTCACGATAACAACACCCACCAGACAACGCCCAGGGTATATCTCACTGGTCGTCCCCAAAGCCAACACCTACTTTGGCCGCCTTTCCTTCCCAGTTCTCTGCTGCCAATGACTGAACGAATTGCAAAAAATCGCTGAAGCTGGAGACTTATATTTCCCTCACTAACTTTAAACATCAGCTATCTGAGCAGCTAACCGTCGCTGCAGCACATAGCCCATCTGTAAGTAGCCCACCCAATCTACCTACCTCATCCCATATTGTTTTTATTTACCTTTTTCTGCTCTTTTGCACACCAGTATTTCTATTTGCACATCGTCATCTGCTCATCTATCACTCCAGTGTTTTGCTAAATTGTAACCAAAGTACTTCTTTACTAATTCAACTAATGTGGCCTATTTATTGCCTTACCCTCCTCACGCCATTTGCACACTGGATATAGATTTTCTATTGTATTATTGACTGTACGTTTGTTTTATTCCAGGTGTAACTCTGTTGTTGTTGTTGTTGTTGTTGTTGTTGTTTGTGTCACTGCTTTTATCTTGCCAGGTCACAGTTGTAAATGAGAACTTGTTCTCCAACTGACCCTACCTGGTTAAGTAAAGGTTAAAAAAAATAATAATAAAAGATTAAAATAACAGGGACACGGGCTGGAACCCTGTGAGGTGAGATGGAAGAAGGCGTGTATGGTGAGACTTTGGAATAGACTGTTGGATATGCCAACTGACAGAATAGCCAGCAAAGTTTTAAATGTGATCTTGAAGAAATAGAGATTTAAATGTATTTGATCCTCTATTGCCTTTTCTACCACGATACACTTGTCCTTATTCTAGAAAAGCCCACCGTACAGTGCCTTAGAAAAGTATTCACACCCCTTGACTTTTTCCACATTTTGTAACATTACAGCCTTATTCTAAAATAGATTAATTAAATCTACACACAATACCAAATCATGATAAAGCAAAAACAGGCTTAGAATCTTTAGCAAATTTATTTAAAAAAAAATAAGAAACAGAAATATCTTATTTACATTAGTATTCAGACCCTTTGCTCTAAGACTCCAAAATTGAGCTCAGGTGCATCCTGTTTCTATTGATCATCCTTGATATGTTTCTACAACTTGATTGGAGTCAAAATTCAATTGATTGGATATGATTTGGAAAGGCACATACCTGTCTATATAAGGTCCCACAGTTGACAGTGCATGTCAGAGCAAAAAACCAAGCTATGAGGTTGAAGAAATTGTCCGTGAGAGCTCACAGGAGACAGGATTGTGTCGAGGTATAGATCTGGGGAAGGGTACCAAAACATTTCTGCAGCATTGAAGGTCCCCAAGAACACATTGGCCTCCATAATTCTTCAAATGGAAGAAGTTTGGAACCACCAAGACTCTTCCTAGAGCAGGCCGCCCAGCCAAACTGAGCAATCGGGGAGACGGTTCTTGGTAATGGAGGTGACCAAGAACCCGATAGTCTCTGACAGAGCTTCAGAGTTCCTCTGTGGAATCGAGAACCTTCAGACAACCATCTCTGCAGCACTCCACCAATCAGGTCTTTGGTAAAGTGGCCAGACGCAAACCACTCTTCAGTAAAAGGCCCATAACAGCCAACTGGAGTTTGCCAAAGGGCACCTAAAGGACTCTCAGACCATGAGAAACAAGATGCTTTGGTCTGATGAAACCAAGATTGAACTCTTTGGCCTGAATGCCAAGTGTCACGTCTCGAGAAACCTGTCACCAACTCACGGTGAAGCATGGTGGTGGCAGCATTGTGTTGTGGGGATGTTTTTCAGCAGCAGGGTCTCGAGACTAGTCAGGGTCGAGGGAAAGATGAACAGAGCAAAATAAAGACATCCTGATGAAAACCTGCTCCAGAGCGCTCTGGACCTCAGACCGAGGAGAAGGTTCAACTTCCAACAGGACAACGACCCTAAGCACACAGCCAAGACAACGTAGGAGTGGCATAAATCTCTGAATGTCCTTGAGTGACCCAGCCAAAGCCCGGACTTAAACCTGATCAAACATCTCTGGAGAGACCAGAGAATAGCTGTGCAACGATGCTCCCCATCCAACCTGACAGAGAAGAATGGGAGAAACTACACAAATACAGGTGTGCCAAACGTATAGCTTCATACCCAAGAAGACTTGAGGCTGTAATCACTGCCAAAGGTGCTTCAACAAAGTACAGAGTAAAGGTTCTGACTACGTATGTATGTAAATGTGATCTAACTTTTTTATTTTTTTAAATCTAAAACAATGTTTTAATTTGTCATTATGGGGTATTGTGTGTAGATTGATGAGGGGGAAAACTATTTAAAACATTTTAGAATAAGGCTGTAACGTTACAAAAATGTGGGAAAAGTGGAAGGGTCTGAATACTTCCTGAATGCTCTGTATATACCCTGGAATTATGTGGCTGAGCCATGAAGAGAAACTGAAATGTGTTTATGTTCATTGTGTATTTCTGTTTACAGGATTTTTTAGAAAAAGCCTGGATTAAAATAAAAAGAGCTCCTGGGAGGAGAGAGAGATAAGACCCTCTACTGCTCCTAGGAAGAGAGAGATAAGACCATCCGTCTACTGCTCCCAGGGAGGAGAGAGATAAGGCCATTCGTCTACTGCTCCTAGGAGGAGAGAGATAAGACCATTCGTCTACTGCTCCTAGGAGGAGAGAGATAAGACCATTCGTCTAGAGGAGGAGAGATAAGACCATTCGTCTACTGCTCCTAGGAGGAGAGAGATAAGGATTCGTCTCCTGCTCCTAAGCATGGAGGAGAAGATAATACCATCCTTCTCCTGCTCCTAAGCAGGAGGAGAGATAATACCATCCTTCTCCTGCTCCTAAGCATGGAGGAGAGAGATAATACCATCCTTCTCCTGCTCCTAAGCATGGAGGAGAGAGATAATTACCATCCTTCTCCTGCTCCTAGGAGGAGAGAGATAAGACCATTCGTCTCCTGCTCCTAAGCATGGAGGAGAGAGATAATTACCATCCTTCTCCTGCTCCCTAAGCATGGAGGAGAGAGATAAGACCATTCATCTCCTGCTCCTAAGCATGGAGGAGAGAGATAATTACCATCCTTCTCCTGCTCCTAAGCATGGAGGAGAGAGATAATACCATCCTTCTCCTGCTCCTAAGCCTGCTCCTAAGCATGGAGGAGGAGGCATGGAGGAGAGAGATAATTACCATCCTTCTCCTGCTCCTAAGCATGGAGGAGAGAGATAAGACCATTCGTCTACTGCTCCTAGGAGGAGAGAGAGAGATAAGACCATTCGTCTACTGCTCCTAGGAGGAGAGAGAGAGATAAGACCAGACCATTCCGTCTCCTGCTCTAAGCATGGAGGAGGAGAGAGATAAGACCATTCCTGCTCCCTCATGGAGAGAGATACTGCTCCTAGCATGGGAGAGATAAGACCAGACGTCTACTGCTCCTAAGCATGGAGGAGAGGTAAGACCAGAGTCTACTGCTCCTAAGCATAAGATAAGACCATTCGTCTACTGCTCCTAGGAGGAGAGAGAGAGATAAGACCATTCGTCTACTGCTCCTAAGCATGGAGGAGAGAGAGCAAGACCATACCTATCCTTCTCCTGCTCCTAAGCATGGAGGAGAGAGATAAGACCAGACGTCTCCTGCTCCTAAGCATGGAGGAGAGAGATAAGACCATCCTTCTCCTGCTCCTAAGCCAGACGTCTACTGCTCCATGGAGAGAGAGAGATAAGACCATCCTTCTCCTGCTCCTAAGCATGGAGGAGAGGATAAGACCAGACGTCTACTGCTCCTAGGATGGAGAGAGAGAGATAAGACCAGACGTCTACTGCTCCTAGCATGGAGAGAGAGGTAAGACCAGATCGTCTACTGCTCCTAAGCAGGAGGAGAGAGATAAGACCAGACGTCTACTGTTCCTAAGCATTGAGGAGAGAGATAATACCATCCTTCTCCTGCTCCTAAGCATGGAGGAGAGAGGTAAGACCAGACGTCTACTGCTCCTAAGCATGGAGGAGAGAGATAAGACCAGACGTCTACTGCTCCTAGGATGGAGAGAGAGAGATAAGACCAGACGTCTCCTGCTCCTAAGCATGGAGGGAGAGGTAAGACCAGCATCTACTGCTCCTAAGCTATAGAGATAAGACCACGTCTACTGCTCCTAGGAGGTCTACACTTCCTAAGAGAGAGAGATAAGACCATCCGTCTACTGCTCCTAAGCATGGAGGAGAGAGTAAGACCAGACCTACTGCTCCTAAGCATTCTCCTGCTCCTAAGCATGGAGGAGAGAGAGAGATAAGACCATCCTTCTACTGCTCCTAAGCATGGAGGAGAGAGATAAGACCAGACGCCTACTGCTCCTAGGAGGAGAGAGAGATAAGACCAGACGTCTACTGCTCCTAAGCATGGAGGAGAGAGACCAGAGGTAAGACCAGACTTCTACTGCTCCTAAGCATGGAGCATGGGAGAGATAAGACCAGACGTCTACTGCTCCTAAGCATGGAGAGAGAGAGAGTAAGACCAGACGTCTACTGTTCCTAAGCATGGAGGAGAGAGAGAGATAATACCATCCTTCATGGAGGAGAGAGGTCCTGCTCCTAAGCATGGAGGGAGAGAGGTAAGACCAGACGTCTACTGCTCCTAAGCATGGAGAGAGAGAGATAAGACCAGACGTCTCCTGCTCCTAAGCATGGAGGAGAGAGGTAAGACCAGACGTCTACTGCTCCTAAGCATGGAGGAGAGAGATAAGACCAGACGTCTACTGCTCCTAGCAGGAGAGAGAGAGATAAGACCAGACATCTACTGCTCCTAAGCATGGAGGAGAGAGATAAGACCAGACGTCTACTGCTCCTAAGCATGGAGGAGAGAGATAAGACCAGACGTCTACTGTTCCTAAGCATGGAGGAGAGAGATAAGACCATCCTTCTCCTGCTCCTAAGCATGGAGGAGAGAGATAAGACCATCCTTCTACTGCTCCTAAGCATGGAGGAGAGAGGATAAGACCAGACGTCTACTGCTCCTAGGAGGAGAGAGAGATAATACCATCCTTCATGGAGGAGAGAGGTAAGACCAGACGTCTACTGTTCCTAAGCATGGAGGAGAGAGGATAAGACCAGACGTCTACTGCTCCTAAGCATGGAGGAGGAGAGAGGTAAGACCAGACGTCTACTGTTCCTCCTAATCCTTCTCCTGCATGGAGGAGAGAGATAAGACCAGACGTCTACTGCTCCTAAGCATGGAGAGAGAGAGGTAAGACCAGACGCCTACTGTTCCTAAGCATGGAGGAGAGAGATAAGACCATCCTTCTACTGCCTAAGCTAGGAGGAACATGGAGAGATAAGACCAGACGTCTACTGTTCCTAAGCATGAGATAAGACCAGACGGAGAGAGATAAGACCAGACGTCTACTGTTCCTAAGCATGCTCCTAAGAGGAGGAGAGATAAGACCAGACGTCTACTGTTCCTAAGCATGGAGGAGAGAGACAACATCAACAAAATAAGAGACTTAACAGAGAGACGGACAGTTTCAAAAACTCAGAGACTTACATAACAGAAAGACTTAACAGGCAGTGATCCTCAGTTCATTCTTCCATCAGCATCAGCTTAACAAAAAGCCATGCAAACAGGAGGAACAAATGACAAGACAACATGATGATGCACAGAGCTAGTAACAAAATGAATAGAGACTTAACAGATGAGAAGACAGCTTAACAAAAAATAGTGCTGAGGTCATGATGATGTTGGACAGCTAGTAAAATATCATGAATAGTGCTGAGGTCATGATGATTCAGTTCATTTTAAAATATATGAATCGAGTGCTGAGGTCATGATGATGTTGAGTAGCTAGTAAAATATATGAATAGTGCTGAGGTCATGATGATGTTGAGTAGCTAGTAAAATATATGAATAGTGCTGAGCAGGAATAAAATCTTGAACTGTAGTTCTACAGTTGTCCAGGACCAGGGTGTGTGTGTGTGTGTGTGTGTGTGTGTGTGTGTGTGTGTGTGTGTGTGTGTGTGTGTGTGTGTGTGTACCTGGTGTTGGAACTTGCTGGGGTCTCTGCTGCTGACAGGAACCACGCTGCCGCAGACGTGCAGCTCACGGACGATAGACACGCCCCTTTGAGCTCAGGGCGAAATGATTGGGCGGAACAACGCCGCAGACGCAGCAGACCAATCAGAATGTCCTGTTCTGGGTCCTCGTAGGACAGGAAGGTTTCCCAGCCACCGTTGGCCACGTAGTCTCTACGAATCAGCTCCACCTGGTAGGGACGCACTTTGTGATGGATCTCCTGGATTCCCACTTCTCTTGTTCTCACATCTCGACACTAGTGGATGAGAGAAAGACGTTATGATCATGTATTCTAACTCGCTAACTACCACTCCGTATGCCCTAACATTGACTGTATTACATTTTATACACACACACACATTATTGTAAACCGGGTAGTTTTAGATCCTGGATTCTGATTGGCTGAAACAGCATTCCAGCCATGTGTATATCAGATTTATATATATTTTGGGTGTGACGCCACCAAAACTACTTGTTTACTGTTCTATTTACGTTGGTAACCAGTTTCTAATGGCCAATATACTACACCCCCTGGGGCCCTACTGCTTCAATATACTACACCCCCTGGGGCCCTACTGCTCAATCACACCCCTGGGCCCTTCTGCTTCAATATACTACACCCCTGGGGCCCTATTGCTTCCTACACCCCTGGGCCCTACTGCTTCAATATACTACTACTGCTTCAATATACTACACCCCTGGGGCCCTACTGCTTCAATATACTACACCCCTGGGCCCTACTGCTTCAATATACTACACCCCCTGGGGCCTACTCAATATACTACACCCCTGGCCCTATTGCTTCAATATACTACACCCCTGGGCCCTACTGCAATTCAATATACTACACCCCCTGGGGCCAATATACTACCCCTGGGGCCCTATTGCTTCAATATACTACACCCCTGGGGCCCTATTTCAATATACTACACCCCTGGGGCCCTACTGCTACTATACACCCCCTGGGGCCCTACTGCTTCAATATACTACACCCCTGGGGCCTACTGCTTCAATATACTACACCCCTGGAGGACCCTACTGCTTCAATATACTACACCCCCTGGGCCCTATTGCTTCAATATACTACACCCCTGGGGCCCTACTGCTCAACATCAATATACTACACCCCTGGGCCCTACTGCTTCAATATGCTACACCCCCTGGAATCTCACTGCTTCAATATACTACACCCCCTGGGACCCTATTGCTTCAATATACTACACCCCCTGGGGCCCTACTGCTTCAATATACTACACCCCCCCTACTGCTTCAATATACTACACCCCCTGGGGCCCTACTGCTTCAATATACTACACCCCTGAGGCCCACTGCTTCAATATACTACCCCCTGGGGCCCTACCCAATATACTACACCCCTGGGGCCCTATTGCTCAATATACTACACCCCCTGAGGCCCTATTGCTTCAATATACTACACCCCCTGGGCCCTACTCCCTTCAATATACTACACCCCTGGGGCCTATTGCTTCAATATACTATACCCCTGGGGCCCTACTGCTTCAATATACTACACCCCTGGGGCCCTATTGCTTCAATATACTACACCCCTGGGCCCCTACTGCTTCAATATACTACACCCCTGCCTACTGCTTCATGATATACTTGGTAGTTTGGATCCTGGATGCTGATTGGCTAAAACAGCATTCCAGTCGTGTGCAAATAAAACAAATTGTGTTCTATTTGAGAGTGAACGCCACGCCTCCCCTCTGGCCTTATTTTATACATTTTATTTGCAGTGTATTTCCTCCCTCTGGCCTTATTTTATACATTTTATTTGCAGTGTATTTCCTCACCTCTGTACCCATATCTTTCATTCTGGCCAGGGCCAGCTCTCGGAGGTTACCATGCTCCACCCCAGAGCTCACCAGAGGCATGGGGATGTCCCTGAGACAGAGACGCAGAGACCGATACATCAGTGTACTGTACATAAAGGGCTTTAGGATGGTCTTATCCCCTTAGTTCCAGTGAAGGGAAACCTTAATGCTACAGCATACAGTGACATTCTAGACGATTCCAACTTTGTGGCAACAGTTTGGGGAAGGACCTTTCTTGTTTCAGCATGACAATGCCCCCTGGTACAAATCAAGGTCCATACAGAAATGGTTAGTCGTAATCGGTGTGGAAGAATTTGAATGGCCCGCACAGAGCCCTGACCTCAACCCCATCGAACACCTTTGGGATGAATTGGAACACCGACTGTGACTAAAAGGCTAATCGCCCCAACATCTGGGCCCACCTCACTAACTCTCGTGGCTGAATGGAAGCAAGTCCCCGCAGCAATGGAAAGTGGAAAGCCTTCCCTGGAGAGTGGAGGCTGTTACAGCAGCAAAGGGGGGAGGGGGGACCAACTCCATATTAATGCCCATTATTTTGTAATGAGATGTTCCACAAGCAGGTGTCCACATACTTTTGGTCAGGTAGTGTATTTCACTGTCTCTGGTCATAAGATAAATAGGAATTGGTGCAGGCAGCAAGATGACTGTCCCCCTTTCTCAGAGGAGGGAGGGAGGGGAGAGAGGGAGGGGAGAGAGGGAGGGGAGAGAGGGGGGGAGAGAGGGAGGGAGAGAGGGAGGGGAGGGAGGGAGGGAGGGAGGGGAGAGAGGGAGGGAGGGAGGGGAGGGAGAGAGGGAGGAGAGAGGAGGGGAGAGGGAGTTAGGAGAGGGAGGGAGAGAGGAGGGAGAGAGGAGGGAGAGGGAGGAGTACTTTATTTCACACATTACTTTTTTACTACTATTATTTTTACACATTTTATTTACATATTTTTTATTTATTTTTTTATTTATAATTTATTAAACATTTATTTTACATATTTTTTACTATTATATTTACATAAACATTATTTTTACTTTAATTATTTATTTTTACTTACATAAACTTATTTATTTTTTATTTATTATTAAATATTATTATTTTTATTATAAATTGGCACAGAAACTTAACGACATTAACTTATTTTTACTAAAACATACATCTCTAAATGACATTAAATTTAAAACACTTATTTATTTATTTAAACACATATTTTTACATACATAACATACCTGAACATTATTAATGGCTTATATTTTACACATATTAATTGAATTATTTATTAAAACATTAACATTATTTATTTTGATGATGATGATATTATTTACGACATTATTTACATTATTTATTTATTACATATTTTTATTTTTATTATTTTTATTTTACTATTTTTATTTTTATTTATTTAGGGAGAGACATTTTTATTTATTTTATTTTTATTTATTATTTTTATTATTATTTAGAAATTTTATGATGACAGACAGAGGACAGAACAGATTAAGAGGAATATTTAATATTATTGAGGGTGCCTCATATTATTTATTTATTATTTTTTACATGATTGATTACAGCAGGGTGATTTTTTTTATTATTAAACACATTATTTTTAGGTTAAACACATTATTTATTATTTCATTAAACACATTATTTTTTTATTACGGATATTTTATTTTTATTTATTTAGTTTATTTTTATTTTTTAGATTTTTTAAACATATTTTTTTTTTTTATTTATTTATTTTATTTATATATTTTTTTTATTTATTTTTTATTATTTATTACATTATTTTTTATTTTATTTTATTTTTATTTATTATTTTTTATTTACATATTTTTTTATTTTATTTACATATTATTTTTACATCATATTTATTCATATTTATTATTTAATATTATTATTTATTTTTTACCATTTTATTTACATTATTTACTTTTTATTTATTTATTTTATTTATTTTATTTACATATTTATTATTTATTAAACATTATTTATTTACTTATTTATTTAATATTTTTATTTATTTAGGAGTTAGGGAGGGGATTTATTTATTTACATATTTTTATTATTTTATTTATTTAGGAGGATTTTTATTATTTTACTTTACTTTAATATTATTTAGGAGATTATTTAGGGAGAGAGGGAGGACATATTTAGATTTTTTTTAGAGGATTATTTTTTATTTAGGATTTAGTTAGAGGGGATTTTTTTTTTATATTATTTAGAGAGGGATAGGAGGGGAGAGAGGGAGGATATTTTTATTTTAATATTATTTAGGATTTAGATTTTAGGGATAGAGGGAGGGATTTTATTTTTATTTTATTTTTATTTAGGGAGGATTTTTATTTTTAGATTATTTTTACTTTTAATAGGGGATTATTTACATATTTATTTATTTTTTATTTAGGAGAGATTTTTATTTTTTATTTATTATTATTTAATATTATTTTATTTTTTTACACCATTTATTTTTATATTATTTTTATTTTTATTATTTTTATTTACATATTATTTACATTTTAACACGATTTTTTAATAGGGAGATTTTTTACATTATTTTATTTAACATTATTTATTTTATATATTTATTTTATTTATTTATTATTTTTTTATTATTTTATTATTATTAATTTAATTATTTTACATTATTTTTTTACATATTTATTTACATTATTTATTTATTTTTACATATGCATTTTTTTATTATTTATATTATGCATTTTAATATTTTTTATTTATTTACTATTATTTATTTTTATTTATTATTTTTTTAATATTATTTATTTTTAAGGGAGATTTATTTAATATTATTTATTTACATATTTTTATTTTATTTAGGGGATAGATATTTTTTACATTTTTTATTTTAATATTTTTTTTACTATTTATTTAGTTTATTATTATTTATTTTTATTTACGTTTATTTTTAAAGGGAGGGACATTTTTCCATTTATTTATTTACAGAAATTTATTGATATTTTTATTATTTATTTTTTGAAACATTTATTTTACTATTAATTATTTTTTTATTTTTTATTTAATATCAAAACACCCACACACATTTTTATTTATTTTTTTATTTTTTTTTACATATTTATCATTTTACATTTATTTATAAACATATTTATACTGATTATTTTATTTACATACATATTTATTTATATATTTATTATTTATTTATTTTAATTACATTTTATTAATATTACGTTCATTTTACTTATATTTATTTTTACATACGATTATTTTTTTAATACACATTTACATATTTCTTTATATTTATTTAAACATTTTTATTTTACTTACATTTTTTTATTTTTTTACATATTTTTATTTATTTACTGAACCTTACCTTAATATTATTTTTATTTTTATTACATAATTTTTAATATTTATTTATTTACAGATGGTCACTATCGCTGCATTGGTCATTTTACAGCCCCTTCTAGGAGTTAGAATTTTATCCAACGGGTTTCAACAGTTGAGTCTTGCAAGGACATTTATTTACTGAGGTGGACATACATTCCAGGTTTTTCATAATGATTCAGAAGATGTCTCTTTATGATGCCCACAGTTATCTAGATTTAGCAATGGCAAGAAAACAAAAGCAAAAAGATTAGGGTCCCTTCAGCGAAGACCAGTGGTCTGATTTTGACCCACCTATTGGCCCATTATTTGTCCACCTGAAGGAGAAGGGAGGGAGAGAAGGGAAGAGAAGGAAGATATTTTTAATATTAAGAGAGGAAGAGAGGGAATTTTAGATTTTTATTTTTTATTTTATTTAAACTTTTATTTACTTTAATGATGATATTATTATTTACTTTTTTAAATTATTTATTTTATTTACTACTATTTATTATTTATTTTTATTTATTTATTATTTTTTATTTTATTTTATTAATTATTTTATTATTTTTATTATTTTATACAGACACATATTTACATATTTTTATTTATTTATTTATTATTTATTATTTATTATTTACATATTTATATTATTAAATATTATTTACACAATTTACATATTTTTTTTTATTTACATTACTTATTTTACCATATTATTTTATTTACATTATTTTAAATTTTAAACATTTTTACATTTTAACACATATTTTAATATTTACAAAGATTTATTTATTTATTTTTATTACATTATTATTATTTTTTAAATATTTTTAAAGGATATATTTATTATTTACATATATATTATTTATTTATTAATATTATTACATTTTTTTAGGAAAACATTATTATTTATTTATATTTTTTTAACAACATATTTAACATTTAAAACATATTTTTATTATTTAATTTATTATTATTTATTTACTATTTAAAAAATGACATATTATTTATTACTTACTAACATATTTATTATTATTTGCCATTATTTTAAATATTAATGTAACACATTAACAAAACCATTATTATTAATATTTACAGTATTATATTTATTTATTATTTAATTTACATATTTATTTATTTACTTAATATTTTTATTTCCATTATTTATTTAAACATAATTTTTATTTATTATTTATACTGCAAAACGACATATTTTTATTTTTTACATGTTTATTTAAAACACATATTTTTCAAAACATGTCGACATTTATTTATTAAAATTTATTTAATATTTAATATTTATTTTTATTATTTACTACGAGACATATTTAGATATATTATTATTATAAACGATGATGACATATTTTTATTTAATATTATTTTTTATTATTTTACTATTATTTTACTAAATTATTTACACCCAGACATATTTATTATTTATTATTTATTAAAACGACATTATGACATTTATTTTTTATTTTTACAACGACATATTTATTTTATATATATATATTATTTTTACTATTATTTTTATATGCATTATTATTTTACATTTATTTACTACATTTATTTACTATTTATTTACATTTAATATTATATTATTTATTTACTATTATTTACTTTAATATTATTTACTATTTACTTTGTACTATTATTTATTTTTACATTATTTACACATATATTTTACTTATTATTTATATATTTTTATTTAATATTTACTTATTTATTTATTTTTACATATTATTATTTACTATTACACATATTTATTTACTTATTTACTTTTATCATTTATTTTACTATTTACTTATTACATTTACTTACATATTATTACTTATCTATTATTATTTACTTAATATTATTTACTTACATTACTTACTTATTTATACTTATTTACATTATTTATTTTATTTCATATTTATTTACTTATTTACATTACCCATTTACTTTTTATTTACTTTTTATTATTATTTACATTCATTTCTTATTTACTCATTTTATTTATTTTTAATATTATCATTATTATTACTATTAATATTTTTAATCTTATTTATTTTTAAATGACCCATATTTTTACATATTTTTACCAAAACGACATCTAAACCATACATTTTTATTATTTTTATTGCACGATATTTTACATATTTACATTTAAGTATGAATGATGATGACATGATTTACCAAAACACCAAATTTCTTAATAAACGAATTTATTATGATATTAAACGAGCCTGGCAGATGTTCTGGCATTGATTAAGGTAAACATATTTTTAATAGGAAAGCACCCTGTGGGCATAAATTAGCCCCGACTGGGTTGGGTTTAAAATGGACAGGGATTTGATAGGAGGTTGGAAGGGTGGCATCTGGGGATTATAAGACATGCGTAACATCACAATTATTATTATTGACTGTACCTTTATTTCCACAGCCATCTGGGTGTGGATGTCAGCATCCTGTAGTGTCTGGCAATAGGGGGAGATTTGAATTTTTAGTGAAGGAGGGAGGAGGATGATTATTATTACATAAATGACATATTTAAACACCATTTATTACATTCATTATTCCATTATTATTTTACATTTTTTAATAAAACACTTTATTTTACAATAAAACGACATATGCACATATTTACACATATTTACTATTTCCTATCATTATTTTTATTTAATACTTATTTACTAATCCATATTTATTATTTTTACACTTTATTTACGATATTTTTATTACTATTATTTCATTATTTTTTCATTATTATTTTTATTATTATTTTACTATACGATGCGATGACCATTTTATTATTATTTTTATTATATTACAGATTTAGAGGAGACTCCATTTTTATTATTACGACAGAGGGATTATTTAGGAGAGAGGGAGATTTTTTAGATACAAGGGGAAACTATTTTACAAATTATTTAGAGGAGACTATTTGACACATTTAGGAGATATTTTTTACCACTAAATTACGACATATTTTTCTATTTATTTTTAAACATGACCTACATTATTTACATTATTTATTATTTAAACAAATGATTATCGCTATTTGACATAAATAATTGATGACATTATTATTTAACAAATGACATTTATGATTAAAACAAATGCATATTTATTATTTAACGACATTAAACAACACTATTTTTTTTATTTACATAAACACTACTTTTTATTACTTATTATTTATTACATATTTTTTATTTATTAACCATATTTTATTACTTTCTTTATTACATTGTTATTTTATTTATCAAGAACCCATTACATCGTTTACTAATATTAAACCATTAATATCATATTTTTACTTCATTACGTTTTAATATTGAACCATTAAACGAGAGATAGATGGAGGAGAAATGGAGAGATTGGAGAGATAAAGGAGAATAGACTGGAGAGATAAAGGATAAAGAGATTGAGAGATAAAGGAGAAGAGACTGAGAGACAGAGGAGAGTATGAGAATGACAGATATGATGACAGAGCGATATGAGGGGGGAGAGGGAGGAGGAGGGGAGAGAGGGAGAGGAGAGAGGGAGGGGAGAGGAGGGAGGGGAGAGAGGGGGGGGTATTTTTATTTACATATTTTTACTTTTTTATTATTTACTATTTATTTACATATTATTTTTATATTATATTTACAATTTTTATTTCATTATTTATTTTACATATTTATCATTATTTACTTTATTTTATTTTATTTACTTATTTATTTAATATTTATTTTACTATATTATTTACATATTTACTTATTTATTACTTTATTTACTTATTTATTTATATATTTATTTACACATTTATTATTTATTTACTTACATTATTTATACATTTTTACATATTATTTACATATTATTTTTATTATATTTACTTATTATTTATTTACATTATTTATTACATATATTTATTTATTATTATTTTATTATATATTTATTTACATATTTATTATATTTACTATTATTTACATATATCTATTATTTATTTTTACTATATTTATTTATTATTAAATTTACATATTTATTATTTATTATATTTATTATTATTATTACATATATTTACATATTATTTATTATTTATTTATTATTATTTACATACCTATATTTATTTATTTACGGCTTATTATTTATTATATGCATATTTACAAATACACATAGCCATATTATTTATTTTTACATATTTTTACATATTTATTTTTACTATTATTTATTAATATTATTTATTTATATATTATATTTATTATTTATTTATATTATTATTTACATATTTACATTTATTTTTAATATTATTTATGGAGAGAGGGAGGAGGAGGAGAGAGAGGGAGGGGAGGAGGAGGAGAGAGGGAGGAGAGGGGGGAGGAGGAGGGAGAGAGGGAGGGGAGAGAGGGAGGGGAGAGAGGGAGGGAGGGAGGGGAGAGAGGGAGGGAGAGAGGGAGGAGGGAGGGGAGAGAGGGAGGGGAGGAGGAGAGATTTTTTATATTTATTTATTTATTTTTTTACATTAATATTACTATTATTTAATATTATTTTATTTACATATTTTTATAATATACTTTATTTACCATTACTTTCATTTTTACATTATTTACCTATTTTTACTTACTATTATTTACTTTACACATTATTTTTTACATTATTTTACTTTTTCATTATTTTTATTTACATATTTACTTATTTTTATTTTTTACATTACTTCCATTTATTTACACATTTACATTTATTTACTTTTCATATTGGAGGGGA